>NW_026899513.1:0-86165 GCF_033153095.1 Gastrolobium bilobum | reverse complement strand
GTTGTCTTGTCTGACTTCCAGACCAAGAAAATATCTCATCAGACCGAGATCTGTCATCTCAAACTCCCTTGTCATTGTTCTTTTGAGTTCATGTATCATTCCATCATTGTTCCCCATAAAGATGAGGTCATCCACATTCATCTCCAATTTTCTTTATATAAAGTACTCCATTTTCCTTGAAATAAGAATGCCACGCCCGTGGTGCTTGCTTCTACTTGACATCCATTTGAAATATCTGCCACCTATGTTGAGCTGCTTGTGAAATCAATAGCCGAATTGTCTCCATCCTTGCGACGGGAGCAAATACCTCGTCATAATCAATTCCTGCCCTTTGCTTGTAACCCTCATTTTCTTCTTGAATACCCACTTTACCCCAATGGGCTGACTCCCTCCAGGTAGCTCGGCTAACTCCCACGTGTTATTTTGATCAATGGCTTCTATCTCCTCATCCATGGCGTCTTGCCATTTCTTATCTCGGATGGCTTCTTCAATGCTTATATTTTCAGAATCTGCAAGAAGACAAACAAAATGTACCTCACTTGTTGACTCATATATGTCTTGTATGCTCCGCATCCTGGGTTGTCGTACCTTGTCTTCATCATCAGAAGCTTCAGGACTTGCCGGGTTGATTACTTGTGTTGAGATTCCGCCTTCAAAATTCACCTCGGGTGAATTGCTCCAGTCCCACTCATATGCTTCATTGAACCTTACATCTCGGCTCACTACGACCTTCTTGTTGACGGGGTCAAACAGCTTATACACCTTTGTTTTTTCATCATATCCCATAAAAACATATTTCCTGCTTTTGTTCTCAAGCTTAGTTCTGAGCTGGTCTGGTACGTGTGCAAAGGCCACACTACCGAATACTCTGAGATGAGCCACTGACGGGTTTTGACCGCTCCAAGCTTCCTGTGGTGTTTTGTTCTCTGAACTCGAATGTGGACATCAGTTCTGCACATACACAGCACACTGCACAGCTTCCGCCCAAAACTCCTTCGACATCTTCTTGTTCTTCAGCATTGACCGAACCATGTCAAGAACAGTTCGGTTCTCCCTTTCAGCAATGCCGTTTTGTTGTGGTGAGTATGGTGCTGTTAGAAACCTTCTTATCCCATGTTCCTCACAGAATGTCAGAAATGTTGTCGAGGTATATTCCCCACCTCGGTCAGAACGCACTGACTTGATGAATTTTCCTGTTGCCTTCTCAATCATTACTTTAAACTTTTTGAATACTTCAAACACCTCGGACTTCTCCTTCAGGAAATAAACCCAAGTTTTTCGTGAGAAATCATCAATGAAAGAGATGAAATATTTCTTACCGCTAAAGGATTCCGGGGTGATTGGACCACACAGATCAGTATGAATCAACTCCAGAGGCTGCTTGGCCCGAAATCTCGCCATCTTCTGAAACGTGGTCCTAGCATGCTTGCTAAGTACACAACTCTCACAAAACTTTCCTTCATAGTTGATGTCAGGCAGTCCGTCAACCATCTTCTTCTTTGCCAGCTCGATTAGACCACCGTAATGTAGGTGACCAAAGCGGAGGTTCCAAAGTGACGCCTTGTCTTCCACCTCGGCTTGTAAACAGTCGACCTGTACACATCTCAAGTTCAGTTTGTACATTCGATTTCTGCCCATTTCAACTCGGACTATCAGCCGACCTCTCTCATCTTTCAAATACAATACTCGGTCCTTCATCATAACCGAGTAACCTTTCTCCATCAATTGACCCATGCTTAAAATATTACTTTTTAGGTCGAGTACATAGTACACATCTCGGATTGAGCCAATCAACCCTTCCTTTTGCAGGAAGCATACCGTACCACGACCCTTTACCTCAACCTTCGAGACATCCCCGAACGAAACATGTCCGGTCTCCACCTTTCTCATCTCCTTGAAGAAATGCTTATGTCCGCACATGTGGTTACTCGCACCCGTGTCAAGATACCACTCCATGTCATCATCTGAGTTTCCTTCATTGTGTGTCATTAACAAGACACCATCCTTCATTTCCCCTTCTGTGGCTAGGTTGGATGTCTCCTCCACCCTTTTCTCTTCTTTGCATTCTCTTGCAAAATGTCCGACTTTTCCACAGTTGTAACACTTGTCTGAGTTACAATCTTTCGCAAAGTGACCAAACTTGCCACACTTGTAACACTCGACGTTGGAATAATATGATCGTCCTCCTCGTCGACCTCTTCCTCTTCCACGCCAGTTTTGTTGAATTGATTGTCCTACCTCATCATTACAACCTTCTTGACTTCGGCCTCGGCCTCTACCACTACGGTCAGTGCCTCGTCCACCGCGACCACATCCTCTACCTCGGAAGTTTTGAGAATAGAGAGCCTTCTCATCTTTAAGTGTTGCTTTGGTCTGAAGTGCTTGTCCAAGAGTCTCCTCCTTCTTCTTCTTCCGTTGCTCATGCGCTTCAAGAGAACCGGTTAGCTCATCAATGGTGAGCGTAGCTAGATCTTTGGATTATTCTATAGCACATACCACGTTCTCAAAGCTGTCGGTCAAAGATCTTAAGATCTTCTCCACCACTCTGGTGTCCGCTACATCTTCTCCATTTCGTTTCAATTGATTCACAATGGTTTGAACACGAGTAATGAACTCGGATACTCCTTCTGTGTCCTTCATCTTCATTCCCTCCAACTCGGCACGAAGGGTTTGAAGCCGAACTTGCTTAACTCGGTTGGCTACTCTATAGACATTTGCCAGAATGTCCCACGCTTCCTTTGAGGTCTCCGCATTCGCTATCTTTTCAAAGCCGGACTCGTCTACAGCTCGAAAGAGCATGAACAACGCCGTCTTGTCCTTTGCACGTGTCTCTTTCAACGTTCTAGTTTGGGCCGCCGTGTATCCTGCGGTGGTCGCTGGTTCTGCAAAGCCTTCCTGGACGACCTCCCAAGCTTCCTGGGAATCGAGAAGAGCCTTCATCTGGATACTCCAATTCTCGTAATTTCCTTTTGTCAATTTAGGCAACGCCATATTACTCACACTCTTCATAGCTCTGATACCAATTTGTTAGAATTTGGTATCTACACACAGATGCAAGTGACAACCACACAAGTATATCTATGAAGAACTTTCTGTTGTCAAATCTATTCTACAAATTGTGCATTACATCAAGCCTATTAATAGGCAAAACAAAAAATGGAAAGTACTAATGAAGAGACTCATTACAAGGCTAATCAAGAGTCTCATATACCCTCATAACATCACTAACTACTCATAACTCACCAAGAGACATGACTCTTCAATTAACACATGAAACTAAAAAGACATTTCAACACTAATAACATTAAATAACGACTGACTTTTAAAACTCCTAAATAAATATAAAACTCATGACTCATAAACTATCCAAATTTAAAACTCATTAAAATAACATTTAACGTTTACTTAACAATAATATAAATAGACAAAATTAACTTATTATAACGTAATTTCATATATGTATTTTTTAAATTATTTTTTAAACATCTTTTTTTTTCACTTTATACAATTGTTTTTAGTTCAAATTATTTACAAAAGTTTAAAAGTTATAATTTTAAATAAAATATTGTCACGAATCAAATTTTGAGTCATGACTGACGCATAAGCTATCATCAAATAATCTAGCAATCCTAACTATCACAACAATATATAGCTCAAAACAATATATATATATATATATATATATATATATATATATATATATATATATATATATATATATATATATATAAGGTTTAATAAGGCTACAACAAAATTTGTTTGTAGAAGTCTATGTTGCACCGACACCGATACGAAACATGAGATACGACACTACATGACGACATGTTAATTTTAAAAAATGTAAAATTTCGACACGTTAGTACACGTTTTGATATTATATAATATTTTTAATTTATGTAGTGTATATTATATTTAGTATACAATAATTTAACAAAAATATAAAGCTAAACTTATAATACCCACCAATTTTGCAAAGAAACATAAGATATCCTAAATGTTTATATTAAACTTAATAAAATCGTAATCGTGATCTAACGACTCTAGTAATTGGAACTCAAAATGCAACGCAACTTAACCTTTGAACCTTTTTGAGTCTTTGCAACGAGTATTAGGGTGTCGGGAAGTGTCGAAGTGTCGGTGAGTGTCGGGAAGTGTCGGTGCTTCATAGGTAGAAGTAATGAAGAAACTCTAAAACGTAATAAGGGTGTGCATAACAACCTTCCCAGAATCAGTTTTTTTTATTTCTGTTCTCGATAACATAAATGGATAGAAAAATCGTTTGGCAAAATCGATTTATTTTTTTGTTCTCGAGATGAACCAGATTATTTTTTGTGCTGGGGAATAGAAAAAAGAATCAATTTTTTTCCCGGGCACAAAATGAGAAATACTAGTCTCTCTCAATTACTCTCATCATTACCATCATCACCACCACCACCATCATCCCGACACGACCCCCTCCACCATCGTTGTAGTGGCCATCGTACCACCAGTGTCATCGTCACCACCACCACCACGTTGCCATCGCCACTATCACCACTACCTCCATTACCACCATTACCACCATCACTACCACCATGCCACCGTCACCACCATCACTACCATTACCGTCACCACCACCACGACCGTCACTGTAACACCCCGTGTATACCCAATGTGGCATGGACAATCCTCATGCTCACTAAATAAGGCAACAAAGCCCACCAAGTCTCAGCTCAATAATCCACAAAATGAAGCTAACAACATAAAAGCAACAGACATAATCTAGCATCCAAGCATAATCAACATAAGCAGGTAAACATCAACCAACTAAGCTCTGGTCTCTTGCCGCCCGAGGTCTCAACCCCTGGGTTACCTGAACTTGAAATAAGAGCCCCAAACGTGGGGTGAGATCTCTAAAAAGAGATCTCAGTAAGGCAAGGGGTCCTCAAGTATTTCTCCACCCCAAGCTCACTTACATGTGCAATATAAGTTCTGAAAGCAGTTAAACAATATAAGTTCCAAAATCAGTGCAATGCAGCAGATAATCATGTCATGTGAGTTAACTATTCTATTGGCCAGAGAAATACAAGATTTACACACGTCTATTACCCACATAGTACACGCCCATGTCGTACCTGCCCACATGATTATCATCCCATCTAGGCGAAACATCACATCATAAGCATTTGCACTTAACAGCTCAAAAGCATTTTGTAAGAACCTGCACGTTAATTAAGGAATTTAATTAATAAATTACGCGAAAATAGGAAATGATTCCATAATTGACCCTAATAATTATTTATGAGGCTTAATAATCGTAATAAGTGATTAAGAATGCTGAAAGTCGCTTTTCGGAAGAAAAGTGCAGATACCGGTTCTGTTAGTCGGTATAAATGCGTGCCGAAAAAGTATCCCGGAAAATTAATGTAAGTGCATGATAATTACTAGAATAATATGTAGGACTTGTAAAACGAGTTTCAAGTCCAGATAATGAGAACTGGTGCTGGAAACCGGTACTGGCTTGGAAAAGCGCGTACCGGAAAAGTGCTCAGAAAATTATAAGAAAAATATGATAAATCTTATAAAATTATGTAGTTTCATAATCCAAAGTTTGAGATTAAAATGCTAAGCGTAGCAATTAAAGTTAACACTGTGTGTTTAAGTGGCTTGGGCTATAAATACTCATTTCTAAGGGCACAATGCCCTAGAAAACAGATTTTGAACGTGAGAGTGAGGGTGGCTGATCAGCTTGGCTGACTTGTGGGGTTTCTTCTCCATTTTGGGTCCAAGACACTTCCTTTTTTGGTTTTTCTTCACACTTTCACTTGGGATACACTTGGTGAGGGTGAGGGTTGGCCTTGGGACTACATTGGGGTGGTGTTTCTGAGTTAGAGAACCTGTGTGAGGGAGTTTGAAGAGCTGTGTTTGCTGTTCTTGAGGGGTGTGACCTTTGTTGGCATTTTGATGCTTCAAGGTGTCTTCTTGTTGAGTAAAAGAGTCATCTTGTGTTCATTTTCGTGCATCCTCTTGTGACAGTAGCTTGAGACTGATTGTGAGCTCCAAAGAGCAACCTCTTCTTCTGTTTTGGCCTTTGGTATGTATACCAATTTTTAATCATGAGTTTAATGCTTAAAAATGAAAGCTTGATGCATGTTAAGGTTAAAAGATGATAACTTGTTGTTGGGTGAGGCTTAACACATCTAGAAATGCATGATTAGGTGTTTAAAATCGGTAAAAAGGGAACCTTTAAGGGATATCTTCACGAAAATGCAGAAACTGCATTCTGTCGTGAAATATCCGGATATTTGTCGAACTGATATCCGGATACTGGATATCCGGATACGTGGTTTTGGGATATCCGGATATTGGATATCCGGATATGTGAATCTGTATATCCGGATATTGCATATCCGGATATGGACAGTGAGATATCCGGATATTCTGGGATTTCGCAGAACAGCAGCTGTGATGTGTGTACAGTAGGCTATTGGGGGTTTGTGGACCCTAGTTTGATGAAGTTGAACTTCTGTATTTAATGGATTAAGCCAGAATCATGGGATTAAGGGCTTATGGCTTTGTTAGAAGCTTTAAGACTTGAAAACGTAATGAAAATGTGTTGTCTTAATATTGTATGCTTGTGGTGCATGTTGTTGATGTATTGTTGGTCCATAACAGATTGTGAATCTGCTGTGTTTGGACTTTGAGCTGTGGACTCTTGGCTTTTGGAGTTAGCTTGCAAGGTAAGCTTTCGTGTCCTCGGTTTAGCCATGTTGTGGTTCCACCATGTCCCATGGGGGTATGGTTTATGCATGCTGTGTACATGCTTTTGAATAATTGATATGCTGATTGAACTTTACATGTAATGGTTTTTAATATGCATATGTTGTTTCATCTTGACGGGAAGCCCGAGTATGTAGCGCCATACAAGACGGTGTACCGGGGTGAATGCAAGTGGTACTTGCACGGTGTGTAGGTGATAGACGTATACATGCACTGTCTCTGGCCAGTAGATTAGTATTGACACACATGGCATGATTATCTGCTGCATTGCATTGTTTCAGAAATGATAAATGATAAAATGCTTTTGAACTTATATTGCACATGTAAGTGAGCTTGGGGTGGAAGATCCTTGAGGACTCACTGACTTACTGAGATTTCTAGATTAGAGATCTTACCCCACGTTTGGGGAATGCTTATTTCAGGATCAGGTAGTATGGGTACTGATGCCTCGGGCGGCAGGAGGCCGGAGCTTAGCTGATTATGTTTTACTGCTTTATGTTAGCATGACTGGATTTGGGATGCTGTTTATGTTTTCCGCTATTTATGATATGTTGTTGTTGAGACTGATGTTGGGCATGTTGCCTTATTTGAGTGAGCATGAGGATTGTCCATGACACTTTTGTTAGTACTTTTAGATTGGAGTTGTATAAACTGTTAGATGGTCCGGTCTGCATTGTTGTAGTTCCGTGACTAGAGCCACACTTATATCATCTATGTTATGAGGTATTTCAATTAGCTGTTTTATTGCAATTACATACAGGCGATGTTTTATTAATTGATTATTAAGCAAGTTGGTAATGTTAATGGCATCATAATTGAAAAGAAAAAGTAATTCCGCATTTTATTTAAGCGCAGCTTAATACGATATTATGATAACATTACCGGATATATACGGGGTGTTACACATTTCAATAAAGCAATACATGAAACACATCATGCATATAAATCATTCCCCCATAGGGTATGGTGGAACCAACAATGGTTAAACCGAGGACACGAAAGCTTACCTTGCAAGCTAACTATCCAAGCCAAGAGTCCAATCAAGCTCAAAGTCCACACACAGCACAATCACAATCTGTTTGGACCAATAATCATATCAATAATCATACTCTACAAGCATATGACATAAAGACAACGCCTTTCTTTTACGTTTCATGTCTTTAGGCTTCTCACAAAGCCACAAGCCCTTAATCCCTTAGATTCTGACTTAGATTAATTCTTACAAAAGTTTGACTTAATCAATCTAGAGACCACAAACCCCAAACACAGTTCTATATGAACAGTACAGACACTGTCTCGCAATTCCCAGAATATCCGGATATATGTCGGGGGAATATCCGGATGTCATATCCGGATATCCATATTCGGATATCTACAGACCCCATATCCGGATATCAATATCCGGATATCATATCCGAATATTTTGCGACAGAATGCAGTTTCTGCATTTCGCGAGATATCACTCCAAAGGTTCCGATTTTAACCCATAAGGACGTCCAAGCATGAATTTTTATTTACTTTTAAGTTCATGATCATGTTAGTTACTTCATTTTAACATATTACATGCGAAGACTCAACTTTTAAGTAATGAAACTCATGATCAAGGTTGGTGAAGCTTACCCAAGGTTCAAACTCAGAAAAGGTTGCTCTTGGAGCTCACCAAACAGCTTCAAAGGTTCTGACTTTGAAGGTGCACGAAAATGGCACACCACAATGGTTCTTTCTCACCAAAAATGGCTTCTTGAAGCTCAAAACACCATGACAAGATAGCTCTCAACCCAAACTTCAAACTCAGTCCCCTAGACTCCCCCAAAACAGAGGCCACAACTCAGAACAAGATCAGCAACACACCCCCAATGATAACTCACACTCACACCAAGTGTTTAGGAGAAGATTTCATGAAGAAAATGGCTCCTTGGCTCATGAAATGGAGAAGGGAAGGTGTAACACCCCGTGGATACCCGGTTTGTTAACATGCCATCGTATTAAGCCACGCTTAATTTAAAAATGTGGAATACCTTTTACTTTCAATTATGACGTCATTATCATTAGCCAAGTGGAATTACTTAATTCATCTCATAAAAGCATTGTTTGTATGTAAATTGCAAATAGACAGCTAACTGAAATACCTCAATATATAAATAACTGTGAGTATCTAAAATCACGGAACTACAACACGTAGCCCGGACATGATCCTGATACATTATTACAACTCGAATCTAAACCAGACATAGTCAATCAACGTGGCATGGACAATCCCCATGCTCACCAAATAAGGCAACAAAGTCAAACATAGTCTCAACAATAGCAACATAACAATAACAAGCTAAAAGCATATCATAAGCAGATATAATCCAGCATCCAAACATATCATCAAATAAACAGCAACATCAGCTAAGCCCCGGCCTCGTGCCGCTAGAGGTCTTAACTCCTGGGTTACCTGAACCTGAAATAAGCGCCCCAAACGTGGGGTGAGATCTCTAAACAGAAATCTCAGTAAGACAAGGGGTCCTCAAGGATCTTCCACCCCAAGCTCACTTACATATGCAGTATAAGTTCAAAAGCAAGTTAACAATATAAGTTCCAAAACAGTACAATCCAGCAGATAATCATGTCATGTGTGTTATAACTATTCTACTGATCAGAGAAGTGCAGGAATACGTCTATTACCCACACAGTATACGCCCATGCTGTACCCGCCCACAAGACCACCCCATGGCTTCCTGTCTAGGCGAAACACCACATACATATCATAAAGCAATTGCACTTAACAGCTCAATAGCAGAACAATACATGAAAACACATCATGCATATAACCATCCCCCTATGGGACATGGTGAAACAAACAATGGCTAAACCGAGGACACGAAAGCTTACCTTGCAAGCTAGCTATCCAAGCTAAGAGTCCATACAAGCTCAAGGTCCACACACAATACAATCACAATCTGTTTTGGACCAGCAACCATATCAACAACCATAGTCCATAAGCATAAAACATAAAGGCAACACTTCTCTTTTACGTTTCATGTCTTTAGGCTTCTCACAAAGCCACAAGCCCTTAATCCCTTAGATTCTGACTTAGATTAATTCTTACAAAAGTTCGACTTAATCAATCTAGAGACCACAAACCCCAAACACAGTTCTGTATGAACAGTACAGACACTGTCTCGCAATTCCCAGAATATCCGGATATATGTCGGGGGAATATCCGGATGTCATATCCGGATATCCATATTCGGATATCTACAGACCCCATATCCGGATATCAATATCCGGATATCATATCCGAATATTTTGCGACAGAATGCAGTTTCTGCATTTCGCGAGATATCACTCCAAAGGTTCCTCTTTTAACCCATAAGGACGTCCAAGCATGCATTTTTATTTACTTTTAAGTTCATGATCATGTTAGTTACTTCATTTTAACATATTACATGCGAAGACTCAACTTTTAAGTAATGAAACTCATGATCAAGGTTGGTGAAGCTTACCCAAGGTTCAAACTCAGAAAAGGTTGCTCTTGGAGCTCACCAAACAGCTTCAAAGGTTCTGACTTTGAAGGTGCACGAAAATGGCACACCACAATGGTTCTTTCTCACCAAAAATGGCTTCTTGAAGCTCAAAACACCATGACAAGATAGCTCTCAACCCAAACTTCAAACTCAGTCCCCTAGACTCCCCCAAAACAGAGGCCACAACTCAGAACAAGATCAGCAACACACCCCCAATGATAACTCACACTCACACCAAGTGTTTAGGAGAAGATTTCATGAAGAAAATGGCTCCTTGGCTCATGAAATGGAGAAGGGAAGGTGTAACACCCCGTGGATACCCGGTTTGTTAACATGCCATCGTATTAAGCCACGCTTAATTTAAAAATGTGGAATACCTTTTACTTTCAATTATGACGTCATTATCATTAGCCAAGTGGAATTACTTAATTCATCTCACAAAAGCATTGTTTGTATGTAAATTGCAAATAGACAGCTAACTGAAATACCTCAATATATAAATAAATGTGAGTATCTAAAATCACGGAACTACAACACGTAGCCCGGACATAATCCTGATACATTATTACAACTCGAATCTAAACCAGACATAGCCAATCAATGTGGCATGGACAATCCCCATGCTCACCAAATAAGGCAACAAAGTCAAACATAGTCTCAACAATAGCAACATAACAATAACAAGCTAAAAGCATATCATAAGCAGATATAATCCAGCATCCAAACATATCATCAAATAAACAGCAACATCAGCTAAGCTCCGGCCTCGTGCCGCTAGAGGTCTTAACTCCTGGGTTACCTGAACCTGAAATAAGCGCCCCAAACGTGGGGTGAGATCTCTAAACAGAAATCTCAGTAAGACAAGGGGTCCTCAAGGATCTTCCACCCCAAGCTCACTTACATATGCAGTATAAGTTCAAAAGCAAGTTAACAATATAAGTTCCAAAACAGTACAATCCAGCAGATAATCATGTCATGTGTGTTATAACTATTCTACTGATCAGAGAAGTGCAGGAATACGTCTATTACCCACACAGTATACGCCCATGCTGTACCCGCCCACAAGACCACCCCATGGCTTCCTGTCTAGGCGAAACACCACATACATATCATAAAGCAATTGCACTTAACAGCTCAATAGCAGAACAATACATGAAAACACATCATGCATATAACCATCCCCCTATGGGACATGGTGAAACAAACAATGGCTAAACCGAGGACACGAAAGCTTACCTTGCAAGCTAGCTATCCAAGCTAAGAGTCCATACAAGCTCAAGGTCCACACACAATACAATCACAATCTGTTTTGGACCAGCAACCATATCATCAACCATAGTCCATAAGCATAAAACATAAAGGCAACACTTCTCTTTTACGTTTCATGTCTTAAGGCTTCTCACAAAGCCACAAGCCTTTAATCACTTGATTCTGACTTAGATAAGTTATTGCAGAAGTACACATAAGCCAATCATAGGTCCTCAAACCCAAAATGACAATCTGTATGAACAGTACTGTTACTGTTCCAAAATTTCCAGAATATCCGGATATCCCATATCCGGATATCATATCCGGATATCTCAAAGCCCATATCCGGATATCAATATCCGGATATCCATATCCGGATGTTTCGCGACACAATGCAGTTTCTGCATTTCGCGAGAGATCACTTCCAAGGTTGGATTTTTAACCCATTCCAACGTCCAAGCATGCATTTTTATAGACTTTCATATTTATGTTCATGTTGGTTACTTCATTTTAACGTATTACATGCCAAGACTCAAGCTTTAACCATAAAACTCAGGATCAAAGGTTGGTAACACTTACCCAAGGTTCAAACATAGCAACAATGGCTCTTGGAGCTCACCACACTGCCTCTACAGTTCTGACTTGAAGGCAAACGAAAATGGCACACCAAAGGTTGGTTCTTTCTCACCAAAGATCACTCCTTGGACCTCAAAATGCCAAGACAATGGCTTCACCCTCACAACTCAGACAACACAGCACCTTAAACTCCCAAACAGAGACCCAAGGTTCAGAAACAAGACCTCTAAACCACCCCCAAGGCTTTATCTCTCACACACAAGGAGGTTTGATGAAGGAACCAAGAAGAAAGGCAGTCTCTTGGCTCTCAAGTGAAGGGAGGAAGATGGTGGCTGATGGAGAACACAAGCTTCAGCAATGAGGCACATAGAAGGCTGAAATATGGCCTAGGTTTTAGTGCAAGTTTGTATTTATAGTCAGTTTAAACTTAATCGCACTGTATTAACGCTAATTGCTACGCTTAGCAATTTAATCCCAAACTTTGGAATATGAACCTACTCATTTTTCTAAGATTTTTCATATTTTTATTTTATTTTTCGCAGCACCTTTCCGGTACGCGCTTTTCCATAGCCAGTATCAGTTCTGGCACCAGTTCTCATTATTTTAACCTGAAACTCATTTTACTAGTCCTATATATTATTCTAGGAATATTCCCACACTTATTATAATTTTCTGGGATACTTCATCGGTACACATTTATACCGAGTAGCAGAACCGGTATCTGCACTTTTCGTCAGAAAAGCGACTTTCAGCATTATTAATTACTTACCAATATTATTTAAGCTTTCTCATAATTATTAGGGTCAATTATGAAATTATTTCCTAATTTCACATAATTAATTAATTAACTTCCTTAATTAACGGTGCGGGTTCTTACAGAAGGCAATGGAACAGTAAAAGGGAGCTGACCAGCCACCAAGTCACGTAGAAACTGAATAATGCCTAGGGTTTAGTGCCAAATGTTGTATTTATAGCCGGTTTAAGCTTAATCTCACTGTATTAGCGCTCATAGCCACGCTTAGCATTTTAATCCCAAACTTAGGATTCTGAATCTACTCATTTTTCTAAGATTTGTCATATTTTTATATTATTTTTCGCAGCACCTTTCCGGTATGCGCTTTTACATAGCCAGTATCAGTTGTGGCACCAGTTCTCATTATTTTGACTTGAAACTTGTTTTATCAGTCATATATATTATTTTAGGAATATTCTCATACTTATTATAATTTTTCGGGATACATCATCGGTACGCATTTATACCGTGTGGCAAAACTGGTATCTGCACTTTTCGTCAGAAAAGCGACTTTCAGCATTATTAATCACTTACCATAACTATTTAAGCCATATCATAATTCTTTGTGTCAATTATGGAATTATCTCATTAATCACATAATTAATTAATTAATTTCCTAAATTAACGGTGTGAGTTCTTACAGTCACTACCACCGCTACCATCACTATGTCACCACCATCACTACCACCACCACCACCACAATGCCACCATCGCCACCACCGTCACCAACTACCACTACCAGCGCTGCAGTCACTGTCGTTATTACCACCTCCATGCCATCACAACCACCACCACTATTATCACCACGTCATTGCCACCATCACCACCACCGTCACCAACCACCACCAATATCGCTGCAACCATTGTCGTCACCACCATCGCCATACCATCATCATAATTGTCGCCACTACCACCACCGTCATGAACCACCACAGCCGTCGCCGCCACCACAACCATTACCACTGCCATCGTCACCACCACCACCATTACCATCACCACGCCACCACTACCACCGCCACCTCACCATATGGAAAGGAAAGTAATAATCCAAAAAAATTTATGTTTCATATAATTTTTTTATTATATTATTTATTGTGTTATCAAACGCAATTCTCATTCTCAGATTAAAAATAGAATATGTTATCAAACACATTTTTTTCTCAGAAACTGTTCTAAGGTACAGAAATAGAAAAAAAAAATTGTTTCTTTTCAGAAACAGTGTCAGAAAACAGAATAGTTATCATGCACACCCTAAACCTTCAAAATACATATTAACAACTTATTATTTAAACTTTTGCTCACACCAACAAAATGTCAAGATCCCCACCAAGAAGAAATAAAACTTGTTCAATCAAATTAGATGAGTGGACTCAAAGATTATCTCATTGCCTTTATCAAAAAATATATACTATAATTTTGGGGAGTTGTAATATAAGCCAGGGAGAAAATAACGAGAACTATTACAAGTAGGACATGCATGGCAATATATAAAATTAATATTTAATTTAAACTATTAAAATTAATATATATATATATATATATATATATATATATATATATATATATATATAAAATTCATGAATATTGCAACATTCCTCAAGTATATATTCTATTACAAAATTATGCTCAATTCACAAAATTCATAATATCCTTTCCATAGCATTTCTCAATACCATCTAAGTCAAGATATTTATCAAATAGCATCATAACCAATATAAATCTTATAAAAACCATTAAACAAAGAAAGCCACGTAACTTTGTTCATTGACAATGATTAAGTAAATAATATTGCATCTTTTCGTTTATAAAGCCATTGTATGACAAAATGAAAACTAGAATATAAATATTCATAATTGTCACGACCCAAATCTGGGTCCATGAGAAGCACACAAACTAAACTTAATCTTATAAACCATCGGTTAGCCTGGAAACCCTAATTGTTATCAAAATACAATCAAATTTATAAATCTTCAACAAAAAATAATATACAAACCTAGCTCGTACAAAATGATGTGTTGGGTTCACCATTGATAATCAAATAGACACTCATGATCAAACCGGAGGAGCAGAATCAAAAGTTAATTATATGAATTTACCTTAAAAAAATAATTAAGATTGAGATGAGTTGCAATGCAACTCACTGATAAACAATAAAACCTATAACAAGCGGGACATGCCAACCTATAAAATTGATGTTTAACTTGAAGATAAATTACAGAAATTGTTTAATTAATGTTTACACAAAAACATTAATAAATATAACATAATTCAATACTATTCACACAAAAAATGTTGTTGTAATCAAACATTAAAGCTCAAAAACTAAATATGCAAACAAAATCAATTTATATTTATAAAACAAAAATTCTCATTTTACAAAAATAATATAGGTGTTCCAGTGGGAGTATATACTCAAACAGTACGTAGTGTAAGGGTGTGTGTTCAATTCCCATGTAATGCAAAAAAAATATACTCAAACAGAATTGCAACATATCAATCATATACTTCTCGCCTAATCAGACTCCTTGCCTAAAAAATGATGTAATCACAATACCAGACTCCCTGCCTAAAAATATAATCATATACAATGTTGAACAAAGTGGTTAGCATATAGTGTTCTATAAAGCCATTCCCTATAATTAATTTCAAAAACGTAAACAATAATATATACATTTGTCAAAACCAATCTTAAGCATATCACATTTTCATAAATCAATTCACAAATAGTACAATGTCTCTCAAATATTCAAACATAAAAGTATAAATAATTCTCCACAATATCATTTTGTAACCTTTCTCAACATCATAAAATCCATGTCAGATTGTCAGATGGAAACATAATTTATGCTGAAAATTCATACTTTCAAAATCAATGAAACAATAATATAAGACCTTTCAAACACTTATACTTTAAAAGTATAAAGAGATTGTCAGATTCATGATTTTTTCAAATCATTTCTCGAATATTATTAGAATCAATATAAATAATTAAGCAAAAAAAATATTACCTAACTCTATTTTAAGTCGTCTCTTCCTTTAAAAATATTTAAAACCCTTTATATTTCATTCATAAAGGTATTGTATAATAAAATAATAAATTATTTTAGAGATAAATAATCAGTTTGGTTCTTTTGGTTTTCAAATCAGTTTGAACAAAGTGGTTCAGTTCTTTAACTAATTCTACATAAAGTGGTTCAATTCTTGAACCAGTTCGAAAAAAGTACATATCTTTTGGAGTGGTTTGATTTGGTTCCCAATCTGATTCGGTTCTTTTGGATTTTCTACACACCCCAAAACTCATTATGTATGAAGGAATTAGATTTTATTTTTCATTCTTAATAAACGGATCAAAATATGATTTTTTTTTATCCAAAAAAAAATTAGATTAGAGGAAGGCATCCCCTATACGTGATCAAGAAAGACAACCCACCACATTGAGAATTTAAAGAGAGATTACATATCATTTATCAAAGGAAAAACTGAGAATCGATCCTAAGTCACAACTAACATAAGCGGAAGTAAAACTTTGTTAGATCATAGATGATAGATGTGTAATTTCAAAATCACTAAATTGTTGCCAGAAAAAGTAATTTACTCCATATTTAAATGTCATAAATATGTCAAACTTATTATCATGGCTTATATCACATGTAACAAGTGATTTATTGATATTTTTACTTTTGCGTCAAATGATATACTTGTATGATTTTGAATCTTAGAATAATATAAATGCTTTTTTTAAGAAATATCATAAAATGAGTATAAATGACTAGATTTACTAGGAATCATAATTGTTCTTTTTTTTCCTGATTTTTCTGTGCTAATAGGTTATTCGGAGAATTGATCTACGAGAAGTTTTACGCGCATAGATGTTGTTAGAAATTTCACAAAAACCCACATGGAAACATCCATTTTTCTCGCTCGTTTTCTCTATCCAACTATTAAAAATATCAATAGCTGATGTTGTTTGTAAATTCTGCCTATCTTCAGCATCGACACTTCAAAATTCTTGACATGTCGTGTCCGACACTTTTCGATACTCCGACACTCCAATACTTATTGCAAAGACTAAAAAAAGATTTAAAGATTACGTTGCGTTACATTTTGAGTTCCAACTATTAAATTCATTGGATTATGATTACTATTTTATTGAGTTTTATATAAATATTTTGAATATCTTATGTTTCTTTACAAAATTGATGGATATTATAAGTTTAACTTTATTTTTTTGTTAAATTATTGAATATTAAATATAATATACACTGCATAAATTAAAAATATTATATAATATTAAAACGTGTTCTAATGTATCAAAATTTAATATTTTTTAAAATTAACATATCAAAATATCTGTCATGTTATATCCCATATTCTGTGTCGATGTCTGTACAACATAGAATTCCGCCCAATAAAAATAAAATTATCCATTGATCTAGTCCAAAATGATGCATTCTGTGTATTTTCTCCCTTTTTGATGAGCTTGTCCTTATTAGCTGTCGTTGACATATTAATTAACAAACCCAATGGACCAAATCTTTTATCCGATTTCTTAGACAAAGTTAACTTTAGGAAGTTAAATACTTCGTCAATTTCTTATTAACAACAATAATGAATGGTTCTTTCGAGTGAAATGGTCTATATCATTAGGCCCAGTCCACCAACCACACTAGGCATTATATGAGGTCGGTCATTAGTATTTTTTTTTGTGCCGCACGCGTCCCAGAGACACTATAAATACAACGTAGCAATAGCAACAAAAATCAATTCCACTAACCCAAGTAATATTGGTTTTAATCATTGCTCATTATTAGTGATTTTGCTATCTAGCACAATACACTCTCCTGATTACAATTGCATAATAGAATGACCTCGCATGGGTATTTCTCTGTTGTCTTTGTGTTTGCATGTCTTGCAACCACAGCATTCTCACAACTGTCACCTAATTACTATGACTACTCGTGCCCTAAGGCTTTGAGCACCATCAGAAGTGTCGTGGATGCTGCCGTACAGAAAGAGCGCCGTATGGGCGCGTCTTTACTACGCTTGCATTTCCATGACTGCTTTGTTAACGTAAGACTCTTTGTATTTATGTGTGCATATATATATATATATATATATATATATATATATATATATATATATATATATATATATATTAGTTCTTAGTTGATGTAATTGTTTGAGTGTGATAAATAACATGGGTTTTGTGATGGTGATGATTCAGGGTTGTGATGGTTCAATTCTTCTAGACCCCACATCTACCATTGATAGCGAAAAGAATGCAAACCCTAATTTCCAATCAGCTAGAGGATTTGAAGTGGTGGATGAGATCAAGCAAGCAGTGGACGAAGCATGTGGAAAACCGGTTGTTTCTTGCGCAGACATATTGGCTGTTACAGCTCGAGACTCTGTTGTTGCGGTGAGTAATACTATTTATATGTATACTTTACAACTTTATACTCCTTAATTTATTATTATAACTTTTTTTTTGAATTATTCGGTAGTTAAATTTTCATACGCAATCACTACCATCGTTTTTTTTATTGGAAAACTTTAACTGAACAGCCAAACAAAACTTAGGCAATACAAATTTTTCTTGGCACTGACTGACACACACATATATATATATATATATATAATGTTTATTTTTTAATTCTTTTAAATTATTATTTAATTTTTTTTTCTTTATTTGACTTTCTATTCTTATCCTTCCATCATATCTTGACTTTTCTACTTCTTTTAACTTTTTATTTTTATTTTTATAATTATTTTTCAAATTTTTAAATAAATAGCAGTCAAACTGCATTATTTGTTAATATGAAGTTTTGATTCAGTTATAAATTTTAATTGAATACATATTTTTTAAATCTATATTTTTCTAAAAGCTATTAATTTAAATATAGAAAAAGATCTGTTTACAAATTCTTTTATTTACAAACTTACAAATTATACTATGTCTGACCAGTAATACTCTACTCAAAAGTGTATTACCGGTCAAACATAGTACAGTTTGTAAGGAATTTGTAAACAAAAAATTTATAAATATAATCTTGTCCGTTAAATATATATATTAAACTTTTATCTATCAAATAGAAAAATTATTGTTATGAATGTTATTAAACAAGTATATATGTGCATGCACCAATGCAGTTAGGGGGGCCAACATGGGATGTGCAATTGGGGAGAAGAGACTCAACCACAGCAAGCCGTGATGCTGCAAATGCTGAAATTCCAGCACCATTTTTCAACCTTTCTCAACTCATCAGCAACTTCCAAAACCATGGTCTAGATGAGAAGGACCTTGTTGTTCTTGCTGGAGGACACACCATTGGATTTGCACGTTGTGTTTCATTTAGGGACCATATCTACAATGACTCTGACATCAATCCCTACTATGCACAACAGCTTAAATATATTTGCCCAAAAAATGGAGGTGACTCCAACCTTTCTCCTTTGGACCCAACACCTGCGCGATTTGATGTAGCATACTACTCTGATTTAGTTCAAAAGAAAGGTCTTCTTCACTCTGATCAGGAACTGTACAATGGTGGTTCTACTGATGCATTGGTTAAACAATATAGCTACGATACTACATCTTTCTACAAGGACTTCGCGAACTCCATGATTAAGATGGGAAACATTCAGCCCCTCACTGGGAATCAAGGTGAAATTCGTGTCAACTGCAGGAAACTGAACTAATTCTTTTAGAAAATTAAGTGAATTGAGGAATAAGTATGTATTATATGTACATACATATATACATAATGGAAATCTAAAGGCTGAGCATCTTTGTGCAATAAGCTCAAGGGATAAAGAGTATTTATATATTTAATATTCAATAAAGTACCATGTCATTATGATAGAAATTCTGTAAAAAAAAAAAATCTTTTTATCTTGTATTTTCATTTTTTATTTTATGCATGTTTGAATTGTTGGGAAGTAAATTGAATCAACAACCATAATTGAATGCATTACCACATTTGGCTACAATAATCAATATTATACCGTTTTATCATTATCACGTGGTGCATTATATATGGGCAAGAAAAAAAATTGCCATTTACCTAAATTATTAAATCATAATACACAGAAATTTTATGACATTACAAAAATTAATTATTTCCCATCTGAAACTGTATCATAATCAATCCATGCCATTAATACTTACCATTCAAATACATATCATTCCAAACCGTCCATTCACATAAAAATTTATTATTGTACATGACCCATCAAATGCACAAAATAACACTATTTTGACTTTCAAATTCCATTTTACCGTGTGTTTTACTTTTTATCAAACATTGAAAAGGTATTTTGCTTCACGCCTTTCTCCAAGTATCAATGTACGTTCAACATGAAATAATAATTAATACAAAAAAAAAAAAAAATTAAGTCACTGGGGTTGGTCTGAGAGGTTTGGATAATTTATATAAATTATGTGTTCAATTCTCGTATAAAAAAACATCAAATAATAATTACGCATCAATATTATTCAATAATACATGCATAGGAATAAATGCATGTCAGGGCCTGTGTTCACACCATCAAAGATTGGTATTGAAACCAGTCCACCACACCATACAAAGTATTGAAACCATCAATGATCAAACACCGTCACGTGATTGAAACTCACGCTCCAGCCAGCAAATCACAGTTATCATTAATTATGTGCCAATATAAATACCGCCGTTAACTGGCCGTGAATAAATACTTCTTCCAATTTCTTATTCGTCATTATTTTTTTCTTTATGTCAGGTATAATCTTATTTTATTTCTACCAATACCGCTTGAGTGTTACAATAAGTTACTGAGATCGATAAAGATTATTTATTTATTTGATATTCAACAAAGTACAAATCATCTTGATAGGAATTCTGTCCAAAAAAATCTAATTATCTTGTATTTTCATTTTTTTATACATGACCGAGTTGTTGGGAAGTAAATTGAATCAACAAGCGTGCGTGCAAAGCAAATAAAAAAAAATAGCATTGCTACACAACTAAAAAAATGACAAATTTTAGTCAGAATTTATGAAAATGATGGGCACCCCTTATCTATCCAGAAGTCAATTATAATACCAACTTATTCTTGCAAAAAAAAAAAAAATGGTTGTGTAGGATTTAAATATATATATATATATACACACATATATATATATATATATATATTTATATTTTAGAAAAACAGCCCCAATAAAATCATATTATTTAAGTTCTAAATATAGTAAACTATATCGGAGGGTTGATTCGTAAAAAAAATTAAATTAAATATCTCACCAGGCCGGGCCTTATTGCTTAGTTTTTGGTATTTTGTTTTCGAAGAAAAATAAGCTAAAAATTGAATTTTTAATAACCACTACGCTAGAAACATGCTTTTTGTAAATAGGTAGGATTGTGTAAGTGTTGGGTTGGTTTTTGGATTTAGGGGAAAAAATACTGGATCTAAGTCCCTATTTATTTTTGTTTAAAAAAATCTAATTATACAGTAATTAAATACAATTAGAGATTAAATATGGCCATCAACATCACTGGATACCTTATTGTGGCAAGTAAATACCCTATTTCTGGGAACTTAAATTCGGGCAAATTATTCTCACTAAGTAGCACCACTTATAATATGATGTATACTTCCTCAATCATAACAAAATAAAAGTAAATGTCTTACCTTCATAGAGCAATGAAATAGTTTGGTGCTTACGGAAGCCAGGTTTTGTAATGCTTTTTTTTTAATAAAGAGAAAAACTACTACCTAATAAAAGAGAATACTTCTTTCTCCACCTTCTGATTTGGATTCTCTAGCTGAAAGCTTCTCGGCCGTCTCTTCTTAAAAATTAATAAAAATAAATTATAATAAAATAAATCTTTAAATTAAAGTTGAATTTTGTAACAACATAAAATGTGATAATTAACGTTATATTTTTCTGGAAAAAAAATTAGATAGGGAAGTTTAATCCCTCAAGTTGGATCACCCTTAAGAGAAACTTTATTCAAGATGATAGGTTGAGTAGGATTTGAGTAAGTATTTGTCTCTTTGCTGAAAAGACTACCAATATATAGCTCGATACATTAGGGGCCATATTATACTTATTTCAACTACTCTATCTTTCCAATCTGGTTAATGACATTTAGTACAACGTGATCTCAAGTAACTGTTTTGGTTAATATTTAAACTTATTACTATAAACATACCCCACATCACATGCTTATTCACCAATAAATCAATCCGTATCGTTTACATAATGTTATATTAGGTTCTTGGAATTATCAATATTTTAAACGAATTCCAATTTATTATTAGTTTCACGGTTGAAATTGAAGCATATGCGAAGCAGCATATAGAATGCATATGAATTTGAGTTTCTAGTAGAATTAATGTTGCACCAAGAAACAAATTTGTCATTAGTGCGTGCAACTGATCATGTAATTTGCTTTATTTTAATAAAAAAAGATACACTTTTATAATTTAATTATAGTTTTTTAGAAAGGAAATTTTTATAAGGTTGGCTAAAAGAATATATCTTTTTTAGATTTTTTAAGAAATTATTCTTCCTAATTTTTTAGAAAAGTATCAAAACTGCTTTTTATATTTCTTTTTCTAAAAAAAATACTATCAAAAAAATTTAAATATATTTTTAATCAAAAAAAATCTTTAAAAAAATACAAAACAACGAGCGGATTATTTGCTACTTCCTTAGCTGCTCGGTTGAGTTCATGGATTGAATGTAAACAAAGACCCAGTGGTTGAATGAGATTTTTAAATATATATAATTGAAGTCTTAGATTCAAAACTAATTGTTATGTAATATATTAACTCCAAATATAAATTTCGTAAATATATCAAACTCATTATTATTATTTACATCACATTTGAACAGCAATAATAATATTAATAATAATAATAATAATAATATAATGTAAGTATTTTTCACAAATATATAACTTGGGTACAACTAATTAACGTGATTAAATAGGATTCGTAATATACGGAATTGATCTAGTCGAAAGGAATGTATTCCATGTATGTTCCCATTTGCATGAATTTGTCTCTATTCGTCGTGTGGTTGACGTCATTATCAATTAACAACTCTCCAATGGACTAAATCAATCACGGACAAATTATTACACACTAAACTTAATTTAGGAAGTTAAGTACTTCCTTAATTCCTTATTAAAATCTATTACGAATGTTTCTTTCGTCTGAAATGATCTTTTCTCTAGGTATGATATAGTGCAATTATTGGTACTTTTTCCATTTCACACGTCCCAGAAGTTCTATAAATAATACAATGTAGAAGCAGCAATCCAAACAAATTCCCATAACCCAATAAATTTTGGTTCATTCCTTAATAGAATGGTCTCGCATACATATTTCTCTGTTGTCTTCCAAGTCGTTGTGTTTGCATCTCTTGCAACCACAGCATTCTCACAACTGTCACCTAATTACTATGACTACTCATGCCCTAATGCTTTGAGCACCATCAGAAGTGTCGTGGATGCTGCCGTAGAGAAAGAGCGCCGTATGGGCGCTTCTTTGCTACGCTTGCATTTCCATGATTGCTTTGTTAACGTAAGACATTTTGTATTTATGTATGTGTGTATAAATATATGGGATAATAGGTTGTGATGTTGCACGAATTAGAAATCTCTTACGAACTAATGATTATAATATTACAAAAAAAAAAATTCATACCTCTTATAATTATATATTTTGAAGAGATATAGTTATAATATTAAAGATTATTTTTTCTTATATTATAACTATATATTTTTCAAAAAAATATAATTTGCCAGAGAATTTCAAATTCATGTAATATAAGAAAAAAGGGACTCCAAATATATGTATGTATATTAGTTTTTTTGTCTGATAAATAACTTGATTCTGTGATGGTCATTATTCAGGGTTGTGATGGTTCAATTCTTCTAGACCCCTCACCCACCATTGACAGCGAAAAGAATGCAAACCCTAATTTCCAATCTGCTAGAGGATTTGAAGTAGTCGATGAGATCAAGCAAGCAGTGGACGAAGCATGTGGAAAACCAGTTGTTTCTTGCGCAGACATATTAGCTGTAGCCGCAAGAGACTCTGTCGTTGCGGTGAGTAATACCAGTTATTCCTAAATGCTATGTTCAATGTTGATCTTAATATTTTATAATTTTATTACGTTTAGTTTTCTATTTTTTGAGTTAGTCTATAGCTAAATTTTCACCATTCATTACCATGTCAAATATATGAGTTGACATAAGCTAATGAAATGCTTTTTTTGTTTTTTTGTTTTTTTTTTTTTTGGTCACGGAAAACTTTGCCTGAACGCGGGAAAACAAAATGTGACATAATATAAATTTATTTCTTCCTTGTCTCTCACAGACTTAGTAAACATGCGTAAGACTCAAATATTTAAAACTGAATACTCAGATTAAACCCTCCCATATATAAATCAATCGTCGAAAATGTTATAGTTACTACCTTTTTTTCTTACTACTTGTTACTACTAAATCTTAACCATTAATTTCCGTCAATTTAACGGTTATAATTTATTGGGTCATATTTATTAATTAATTATTAATTCTAATAAATTATAACCATTAGATTGACGAAAATCAACAATTAAGATTTGGTAGTAATAAGTAGTAAGAAAAAAGTAGTAACTATAACATCTCCCATAAATCGTGACAAAAGTTTTATTTCGTTTATCTGTTTGGGTGATATATAGCACGTGCGGTAATTTTGAGTAGTGTATATTCTAATGAAATATATTTCTTTGTATTTACAAAAAAAATATATATATATATTTCTTTGTCTCTCATTGACTTAGTAAACATTTAATAATATTTGAATATTTAAAATTGGATTCTCAAACCTTCCCCCAAATGGTCAAGATAAGTTTTATTTCATTTATGTTTTTAGATTGAAGCCACGGTGGGTTGATTCATACTCAAATGAAATTTGAATATATATACAGGATACTCATACACCAGTGTAAAAATAAGAAGTTTTATATTAAATTTTAATCATTGATTTGCTAACATCTGATGGTTCAAATATTTAATAAATCAAAATTATTATATATAAATAAGATCAATGATCAAAATTAATAGTGTAACTTACATGTACTGATGTAAAATAATCATGACTCGATATAAAGCCTTTAAGAGAACTTAACATCATTTTTAGTAACATGAACGAAAATTGAGATTAAGAAATATGTGCATGCACCATGCAGTTAGGGGGCCCAACATGGGATGTGGAATTAGGGAGAAGAGACTCAACAACAGCAAGTCGTGATGCTGCAAATGCTGAAATTCCAGCACCATTTTTCAGCCTTTCTCAACTTATTACCAACTTCCAGAACCATGGTCTAGATGAGAAGGACCTTGTTGTTCTTGCTGGAGCCCACACAATTGGACTTGCACGTTGTGTTACATTTAGAGACCATATCTACAATGACTCTGACATCAATCCCTACTATGCACAACAGCTTAAATACATTTGCCCAAAAAATGGAGGTGACTTCAACCTTTCTCCTTTGGACCCAACACCTGCGCAATTTGATGTAGCCTACTTCTCTGATCTAGTTCAAAAGAAAGGGCTTCTTCACTCTGATCAGGAACTGTTCAATGGTGGTTCTACTGATGCATTGGTTACACAGTATAGCTATGATTCTTCAGCCTTCTACCAGGACTTCCCAAACTCCATGATTAAGATGGGAAATATTCAGCCCCTCACTGGGGATCAAGGTGAAATTCGTGTTAACTGCAGGACAGTGAACTAATTCCTTAAGAAAATTTAGGTAAGGAATAATTATGTGTTATAACTAGATAATTAGTTATATACTGGAAATCTATACGCCAAGGATAATTGTGCATTTATATATGTAAAAATAAGATGTGTATCCTTTATGATATACATGGAGTGCTTTCAATGTATGCTTGTGTGAATTTTAAAAGAAATACAATTCCGGATCATTATTCTTTTATGAATGAAACATAGGCAAAATAAATAAATATTAATTGATAGGATTTGGCTGTATTAAAGATGATTGTCTCCATACCAAATGATAATAGCTTAGTTGGATCATGAGAATTGAGCAAGTGAAAATGAGAGCATGTGTTCGATCCTCTTTCCAATATTATTTTTAGAAAGGATTAATTTAAAGCCCCGGATAAGATTGCCTTCCACATGAGCACACATGTGCCAAAAAAAGAAAAAAGACGATTGTTAAGTTAAAGCGGATCCAAGCTAGGAAATAAAAACGTGAGCAAAGCTACACAACTGAAAAAACAAAAATACAAAATTTAGCAGAATTTGTGAAAAAGGTGGGTGTTTTAAGCCCTGTGAACTGTTTTATTATATCTTTTTACATTTATGAAAAGTTATTTGGGCCGGGCTTTGAAGAGTAGATAATTCACAAATTAACCCATCTTTTGGTTTAGGTTGTGCTTAAATTTAACTTGTTTTTATAAGGAAATTCCGACGGTAAAGATCCATTATTATAGATTACCTGGTCATAACCTCTAAATATAATGTTATGTAACCAATTATTCTTCGAAAAGTTTAAGTGACTTTGGAGGAGAGAATGGAGACCCACAAAAGTCAATTATAATACCAACTCATTCTCTCACAAAAAATTATAGTTTTATAGGATTTGTTTTTTTGAAAAAATACTAATAAACGACCCAGTAAAAGTGTATTATTATCGCACCTGAGAGAAATTTGGAACCTTAAGAAAAATCTAGCTAGCCAAGCATGAAATTGTGTAAGATCTAGAAAAAACTTAATTTTGAAAGTTTCCTTGTTGGGCTGTACGTGAAATGGACACAAATATATCTGCTAGAGATGAAGATTTTAACGCAAAGCCTATACGAAAAAAACATCTGAACCTCGTCTATCATTGGTAAAAGAAACTGATGATTAAGTAATAATACAATCTACCAATATAATTTTATTCATTTACAGTTGATAAGGGAAAAAATGATAGTTTATGCAATTTTCAATAAAAAAAATTTATTTATCCATTACTTGACTTAATCTGGTTTGAGCACAACTGGATTTATATTTGGGAAGATTCTCTTAAAATCTTTTTTTTTCTTCTAAAGTTTCAACTCAAGACCTAAGGTAAATAATATCTTTGCATTTTGAACCAATGATAATAACTTAAATAAGTAAACCTGATGTAAAGTATTTAAAGTTTACCCTTAAGATTATTAGTCAATGTCTCAATTCATTGTCCAGGTCAAACCGCATGAATTATACCAGTATGACCAAAAGTAAATTTTTAAGTTGACAAAATAATTGTTAAGAAAATAATTAATCTTATAATTGACTGTTTGAACTTTGAATAATCGAGACTCAAATTTGCTTAGGTATCCTTGTATAAAACACAACTTTTATACTGTCCAAACGATTTGTTTGGCAATTAATTTTAACATTTTTGCATTTTTCATTATTATCGCATCAAAAGTTTTTTTTATCTTTTAATACCTTATTTTGGGAATTAATGTTTCTCATATTAATTATAAGAGATAATTTTATCTCCTACACACACAAAAGTATACGAGGGTATATGGGGTCAATATGAGGCCATTTAAAGAGAAAAGAAATAAAAAGAAAATATGAATCCTATACACTTTTATGTATGTGTAAGAGATAAAATTATATCCTATAATATAAAAAATATTAATTATAATAAAATATGGGTTTGATCCGGTGGGAGAGAGAAAAGTGTTAGAATCAAGAAATATTTATGTGGTCTCTAAGTAAGAAAAATGTTGAATGTTCTATTTTAATAACATTTAAAATATTACATTTAAAATTACACACATGTTAAATGACATAGAATAAGAGTAAAAAAAAAATTAAACGCACTTGATTTTTTTTTTAAGTTTTATTATATTTTCTTAAATCATATTAGGATATGATGAAAAGTATAAGTGTGGGGTGTGTTTGGTTTGATATTTATATTTAATATTTTTATTAAGAATTATTTGGTGCAGTCACAAATCACAATAGCATTTTACAATATGACACTTGGTCATCTGAGGGTAACACTCAAGTCAAGTCAAAACAACGATCCCATGTTTTACCTTTTTCCATGCAAAGCATAAACAAACCAAAGGAGCACATAGAAACTGGTTTTGAAAAGACCAACAACAAAACCATGGGAAGCGAAAGTTCACTACCCTTCTTCTTCTTATATAGCATTCAAAAGCATTCAACTTAATTGCTCCAACCCAATGAAGCAGCATTTTACTGGCTTCACAGCATAGAACATCTATTCTATATATAAGAGTGTGTAAGATACTAACATCATGTGGAGATGCATCAATGGAAGAATTGCTAGAAGATTTTTATCCACTGCTTCTGCTAGTACACGTGGCTGGTGGGATCATGTGAGACCAGCACCAAAGGACCCCATTGTTAGTGTAAATGAGGCCTTTCTTGCTGACCCTTTTCCCCACAAGATCAATCTTGGAATGGTAGGTAACCTCTTCTTCTCCCTTTATCACTTGTTTTCAGCTTGCTAGAAAAAATGCTTATATCTAATCACCACTTTTTTTTTAATCCCTTTTTTCTGTGTACTTTATAAGGGTACTTACAGGGATGATGATGGCAAACCCTTCATTCCTCAGTGCGTTCGTGATGCAGAAACAAAGATTAAAGCGAGGTTTAAATTCGAGTGAGTCTTAGATTTTCCTTCTCGTACTCATGTTCAGTGTTGTTGGTTTCACTACTGTTTATGGTCTTAAACCGTTTCTTATTCCAGAAATTGATTCTATCTTACTTGTAATTGTAATGTCTTGCTTCTTATTGTTGATGTCAAATCATGATCACAATATGTGCATTAGTTATTGTTGATGTCAAATCATGATCACAATATTTGAAGCCAGATAAGTTGGGTTGTGTATACAGAACTTAAACTCTCTAGTTAGAAAATATTTTGGACAAAATTACTCCTCAAGTATATGATAACCTCAACTAGCTTGGCTTTTAATTTATTATTATTATTTGTCATTGGCAACCCGATATAAGACAATATGAGTTCAGGGATGGATGAACAGCCAAAAGAGCAAGGGTTTCAATCATGGAGAAAAAGGGCCAGAGCTGAATAATTATCATGCGATTAGGGATTAGTCCCATATAACTCTATCTGAAATATGACCGTATTAAACTTACGGTTTTTACAATACATGGAAATACATAAGATGAAACAACACCTTCTAAAATATTAGCTCGAAGGATTTTTGGTGCTTATCTGCACTAAAAGCTTGTAGATACCATAAATAATTTGGTACAACAAAACAATACATATCTTATACAATGTGCAGAATATTTATTTCACGCAAACATTTATAACAATTTACATAGTCTGTGCTCTGTATCATCTCTTGGTTCAACAAATGAGAATTAAGATAGAGAAAGTTCCCTCAAGGATGAATTAATAGTGGAGTCCAAATTTCCTTCTTATTAAACTGTGATCCCAATTATATTGAATAAAACTTTCTTATGAGTTGCAGATTTATTGCACTGTTAATTTTGTAAAAGCCCTCTCTCCAACGGATGATGTTGTTCTTCATAAATAATTGTGTTGTCTCTCCTGATTTTATGTAACATACTCTAGTAACAATTATGCTTCTATGAACATTTTTGCCTTCTCAAAAACGAGTTTGATATGGGGTATTGACAGGGAGTCAAACTATTCTGCAGCAAGTTCAAAATTTGTTGAGGAGAGTGTAAAGTTGGCATATGGGAAGGATTCATATGTAATCAAAGAAGGATTGTTTGCTGGAGTTCCATCTCTGTCTGGAACTGGTGCATGTAGGCTTTTTGCTGAATTTCAAAGGCATTTCTATCCTCATTCTCAAATTTACCTACCAGATCCTACATGGTCAAAGTAGGTCCTTCACAGTGCATTATTCTTTGATATTTCTTCTTTCAACATATCTAACACACTATGTTTGTATGCCATAGTCACCACAACATATGGAGACAAGCTGAAATTCCGGTCAAAACCTTCCACTACTACCATCCAGATACAAGGGGTTTAGATTTTCCTGCCCTCATAAATGATGTCAAGGTATAAGAATCTAATTATCAAAGTCATGCATGATGTTGAGGATCATGCTAACTTTACTATTTAGAATAGAGAGAAGCTCTGGCATCCATTCCATGCTTCTTGGATTTTGGATATTATCAAGGTAGAATAGATGCATTTAATGTTAAACAATGAAATATATTTTTGGTTGCTGAACATACTGTGCTGAAAGGCAATTTAAGTTGACAATGGTATATTTTCCAATACAAATGTGGTATAAAGAACCTTTAATTTTCTCTGTTTATTTTCTATTGGTGATTTCAGAATGCACCAGATTGTTCTTTCTTCTTGCTTCATCCATGCGCCCATAACCCAACTGGGGTTGACCCCACTGAGGAACAATGGAGAGAAATATCATACCAGTTCAAGGTGATGATGACAAATGAGATGCTTTAATATTGCTTTACACCATGTAACATCCCTGTCTCGAGCCGGTTCAATTAACATACATATGATAAAACAGAAAACAGCGGAAGACTTAACTTCTGAAAATACGAGCTAACTTTTTTTTCTTTTTAAATTCTCATTCGTCGTAAACGAAAATCGGGCAGAGTTTCCTCTATAAATCGGACAACTGGGGATTTTCCAATCCCTCACAGAAGCATTTCCTGATAAACAGTTTATACAAATATAATCAAATGCCCATCCATGGGCGCATGCATAACTTGGCTCAGTGCCACTATATCTAACAGCATGCAATCCAACACGTAAACATATCTGAATACTACCTCATCATATAACGTGCCTGAATACCCAAATGTACATGCATCAAAGCGACAGACATGTACAAAACATATACAGGCCATATACACAATAAAGGATCAATATCATGATCCATCAAATGCGAAAATACTAAAATACATCAAACACTCCAAAAAGGTAGTAGCCTACAGCCACTCAAAATCCAATCTGTCAACTGCCTCAGCCACGTGTCGTGTCCCTGCCTAGTGAGGACTCACCGGGAATCTGGGCACCTGAAAATATGTCCCCAAAGAGGGGTGAGATTACAAATCTCAATAAGCTCCAGGTTTATAGAGAATTCTCCATACCCCTGGCTCACTCCTGCATGAAAGTCAGATACAGAGTATACAAATACAACATATAACAGATATCATAACAGAACAGAGCATATATCCATATCATATCAGAGATGTGCGCCGTCATTCCCAAGGGAGGACCCCAAGCGGAAATCAACGCACGTGTTCCCGAGGGAGGACCCCAAAGCGGAACCAGACATATCAGAGGAGTACACCATCAGTCCCGAGGGAGGACCCCAAAGCGGACGTCCGGGTACTATACAATCAATGGCCAGAGATTGTTACAGAAATCATATTACAGAAGTCATATCAGAGCAAAACATATCATGTTATCAAATAACTCTATATGAATGCATCTATACAAAGCATCTAAATCACAGTCATACAGTCCAACCATAGTTCACTAACCATGGTGGAGCACTCAAGCAGGAAAAGACTCCTTAAACATAGAGCTTACCTCTTGAAGCTTTACCAATACGCTTACTTGTGGAACAAGTTACTTTTATCGCTTCAAGAGATTTCCGATCCTTCTCAATCCCTAGGCACACCTAGAGAATAATTTACAATGCATCAATAGAATGATGCAATACCATAATTATTTCGTAAGCATACATTTTATCGCTTATTTTCCTTTCTTTGCATTTTTGACAATCCTATGCCAATACACAAGTCTAGACCTCTTTATAACCGTTGGTGTTCTTTAATTTAATCAACCATTCCCTTAGGAATTTTCAACATAAATCATGCTATTTTTCTTCAAAACTCATCACCTTTATACAATTTATTACAACACATTTTATTTAAAATAAAATGTACAAAATATATCCCTAAATACCCTATAGGTCGAACACTATAAGGAAATAGGCAAGGGTTCTTTTCTTTTTAATTAATGTAACTTACACATACAAATGTATGTTTCCCTATTATTTCAACTTAATGTTTGGACATCAAGTCCTTCCCAACACCTCAAGGCCGAAGTGTAGGATCCAAAATACATAGGATTTTTCCCTTTTGGCCTTCTCACTAATTTCACCAATTCTATTCTCTCTCAAGCACCTTAGGCTCTCTTAATACATCATATAAATTTTTTGCCCAATGGTCCCTATTCAACCTATCATGGCCGAACTTAGGGGAGTGCAAACCAAGGGAATTTTTCTTCATTTAACACATGTTGATGTTTCTCTTCTACACTAAGACTTCCTATACAAAACAAGCTATCATAATTTTCAAGTTTTATACTACTTTCTTTCTCACCCACACATGCTCACAAATTCAAAACATAGATCACAAAATAAAATCATAGGATTAGAGTTTTGTTACCTCTAATCACCTATCCAAAACCTAGAAGACATTCACCAAGAGAATCTCCATCAAAAGCTCCATTTTGCCTTCTTGATGAATAGTGCCACGCAAAGGGGGAAGAGAATATCTCCTCACACAAACAATGATAGTTCAAACTAATGGTGGGAATGGATTCATTGGACCTTTTCCTATGAGTTTCATGTGTAGCATAAAGCTTTTTGATGATCAAATGAGTGAGAATGGAAGGAAGAAAGAAAACAAAATGAAACCTAAGCCAAACCTTCCATGTGAGACAACCACGGGAATGACGAGAAGAATGAAGAAAAGCAACGCATGAGAGAGAACTTTAAAGGGAGTTATGGCTTTTATAAAGTTAACTTATTTTAACTGGGTAAAGGTTTATCTATCTACACACCTCCATTCATTACTAAACTTTGCACACTAGTCCAGAATATTTTTATGCTAAAATTTATAATTTTACTTTTTACTTTCGGGTAACTTTATTTACCCGCATTTTTACTCCTTAACTGTCATTTTAACTCCTTTTTCACCAAATGTGACTTTATTTCTTTTACTTCTAATTATTCTTCGATATTATATCCACAATTACTAGTAAGGGTTATTATACACCACAAGTCTAAATCAATTATAATATTCACACATTTATTATTTTCCAGGTGAAAAATCATTTTCCTTTCTTTGACATGGCTTATCAAGGTTTTTCAAGTGGGGATCTTGACAAGGATGCCATAGCACTTCAAATTTTCCTTGAAGATGGGCATTTGATAGGTTGTGCTCAGTCATTTGCAAAGAATATGGGATTATTAGAACATAAAGTTGGTTGTCTTAGGTAAGAAAAGTTCTATATGCTAGTAATTAGAGGCATAGCAAATGCTATGATCTTTAGAATAGAAGTTATATGTCAAGGCCTTAAGTACATGATTTGATGATATATCTTGAAGCTCAATTTTGTACTAATGTTGCCAATATGTTTAATTGTTTTGATTCTTATGTTCTTTTCAGCTTTACTAATCTACATTAAAATCTATAATAGTGTTTTGTGCAGGAATATAAAGCAAGCAACTGCAATGAAAAGCCAACTGCAGCATATTGCCCATTCAATGTATAGTGGTCTTCCATTTCGTGGTATTTTACTAGTTAATGTGATATTAAGTAACCCAGTTATGGAAGCACTTTGGAGGAAAGAAGTGAAGGTAATATAATATATATACAGCTTTTAAACATTTTGTGCCCTTTTTCTTTTTCTAAATTGATTTAGGCTGTAATTACACTTGATGGCAATATCATTGTTTGAAGGTCATGGCTAATCGAATTCAAACAATGAGAGCTACTCTGCGACATTGTCTTGAGAACTTGGATTCATCTTTCAATTGGGAGCATATAACTACTCAGGTTTACAGTGTTTGATTTTGTATTCTGTATATGCAGTTACCTTATGCTTGAGAAAACATCTTATAACTTGAGCGCACAATGGTACTCTTTAATGCATATACAAATGCAGGTTGGTATGTTCTGCTTTTCAGGATTAACCCCTGATCAGGTTAAACACCTGGAGAAGCTGTTCCATATATACTTGACTCCTGATGGAAGAATAAGGTGAAATTTAAAGGAAATACTAGCAATTTCAACCATAATTTCATTAGATAATTACGGCTGCGCTAGAGAATATTCTTCCTATAACTTCATGGTATACTTGCAGCATGGCTGGTGTGACGACAAGCAATGTGAATTATGTGGCAAATGCAATACATCATGTGACCAGAATCAATGAAGAAGCCTTGTTCATGGAACAATAAGCACTAATTGATCTTTTGTGCCTTATTTTGATCCAAAGATACATTTACCATTTTTGGTTTTACTTCATGTAATTCTCTATATACCTGGCATACAACATACCAATTTGGTAAAAATATAAAAGTCAATATTATCGGATTATTGTGATCATTATTTAAAAAATTTATTTTATTAACACAGCCACGTATTAAGTGATGAATGAAATCGCAGATTTACTTATAGAAACACTATGCCTTATTAAACAGTTATGCATCTTAACTGACGACAGCTTTTGACATTGCTTTTCTTCTTGGCCCAGTTGGCTTATTTTCCTTCCTTTGTAATCTCTTTTTTGTTTTTTTGGTGAATATGGAAAATAAAAATCTAAAACTGAGGTTGATGACTTCTCAGCAATCTCCTTCGATCCCTTAAAAATCTAACCGGGATCACTAAATTTTGCATCATATTGAAATGTCAGTACAGAGATGTTAACTAATGTTGCTAACTTTATGAACCATAATACGTTGTAAAATTGGTTATGACCTGTCCATTTACGTACACCTCTTTAAAGTAAACAGACAAAAAAAACAGTTGAGTAGTGTTGCACATTCTGAACAAGAAGTGGTGTGCAAATAGCTTTTTAGTCCTTTAATTATTTGCATAAACTGAAGATATGTCCCTTTATGAGTAGAGATAGTTTGTATATGAATCCTTGATCGTGACACAAGGGAAATGTTAAACCAGAAAATAACACAAAAGTATATATAATCTTCCTTTGCCTACACGACACAGCAACAAGCCATTCAGGCCAAATTGATAGCGTGATTGTAACATTAGCTTAGTAGGCCATTTGTTAGTACAAACTTGTGGCATATCCTTAATTTGGAATTATGAAACCTTTTCTCTCAATAAACTTTGGTTAACCAAAATAAAGCTCTTTGCAATAAATAAAATCACTGAGAAAGAGAAAGCGAACACCCGATAGAACAATCTATTGTGGAAAATATAAAGCAGCAGTCAAAGATGCTGATTAAGTCTTTTCTTGTTCCCTTCCCCACAAGTAAAAGGACAGTCTACCATGTCATGTCAATCAAATGCTTAAAGCGACATAATACAGCATTTCTTGAGAATGAAGATACATAAACAGCACTCCTATGGCACATTCTATACACACACAAAAAAAAAGGAACTATGATCGTTTTTAAACTGCATATAATGTTTTAAGATACACTCATACACCTTAGAATCAGGCTTGTTATTTGAGAAGAACAAACTCAAGAACAATTCTACTCAAAAGAAAATTGATTGCCCTCTAAACATTAAGACCATAGGTAGAAAGATTTTCAGAGAAAAGTCTTAATTACCACCAGTGGTACGAGGAAAACCAAAGCACAAGGTGGAAGTGGGTGAAGTAGCACCATTTTCTTCATTGACTCCCCTGAAATCAAAAGATGATCCAAAGCTTAAGAACATCTTACTCCTTCTGCAAACAAGTTTAGAGGAATCTGATGATGGTGATGACAATGAAGAGTATGAGGATGACAATGAGGAAGTTGAGGATGATGACATAATGATTTTCTTAAGATTCATTTTTGGGAGCAATGCAAGCAAAAGATTGGATCTTGAACTCTTCTTCTTCTGTGGCTTTTTGCAGGCATTGATAGTGTTGAAATGATAGGAAGGTGGAGGAGTTAAAGGAGGGAGAGTGTCCTCAGAGAATGTGTACTTGGGTTTACCAGGCTGAGATTCCCACATAAATGGGACACCAATGTTCACTCTGAAAGATGAGTTAGACATGGAACTTTCCTTTGTAAGTAGCCTGCAGAAGAACTTGTCATCTTGCTTGATTTGAAGGACACTCTTTTGGGGTAACTCAGGTTTAGCATTAAACATGTTTGTTTGATTGGAATTGTACTAAGTTTCACTGACTCTGAATGGGTTTGCACTTTGCAAGAGAAGGAGATAAGAAAAAGGTTTGATATTGGTTTCTGGTTTAAGTAAGAGTGCCAACTACAAATGAAGTCACCATCATAGGTTGCATATCTTTTTGTATGCAACACTGTAGTCAACCCATGCAACTTAATAATTGATGGCAATTGGTATTAGAACTCACTTTAAATGACTAAGCTTCCAATTTTTGGTACTTAACTGTTTTGACCATTTCTCTCAGCATATTTTACTTTTAATTTCAATAGAGAAAATGTGAGGTCCATGCTAGCTTTGTTTTCTAGCTAGTATATTGGGTTTGGCCCCACACATTTATGAAGGAATAAAGTGTTTACCAGGAGAAAATAAAGTTGGGAGAACCGTATCATTATAGGGTTTGGATATTTAAAAAATAAAATAAAAAAGTTTAACACGAGAAGGAGTGCATTGTGCTCAAGATAGGAAATAATTATTTAAATTAGTCATCTATTAATGAATTACTGAAATTTTTTGTATGATGTAGTCATGATAAAATGAAATATATGAGGATTTATTTTGTTAACTTTTTTATGAAGTAGTATTAGAAATAGTTATTTATGAAGAGAACTATGTCAAAATTTGATATGATATTATCGTTAAGGATTTTGTGCCTTTTCAAATATTGAATTGGGGGGGATGCAATCATAATTTGTAAATATCTTATAAAATAAAGAGATAAATATCAAATTTTCACGATCATATCACATTTTAACATAGATGATCCATTTTAAAAAGATAGCTAACATGGGACACACGTAGTACATTAAGGATACTACTTTTCTTTCATCTTGCTTTGTGATTATTTTGTTTTAAATGCTACCCGCACATCCAGCTTCCATTCATGAAGACCGAATAAATTGATATGGTTTCTTTAGTATTAAAAGGACTCAGATACGAGGACATGGTACAATGACACAGAGTGAGACTGAACTAAATGAGTCAGAGGGGGGATGACCTACCCTACGGTCCATATCCATTATTATATTATAGGGAAAATTTTATTTTTATCAATTGTGATTTTATTGATTTTATGTAGTTATAAACTTGTTATTTAGACTCATTGTACTTAAAAATTTATCATTTAATCTCATGTGATTTCAAATTTTTGATTACACTTATTGTAATAACTAGAGGTGGCAATATGGGTTGAGTCCGGCGGGTCAACTCGCTAAAACGGGGCGGGTTGGGTTGAGATTTTTAACCCACCAACCCACCTCAACCCGCCCCGCCTAGAAGTGGGTCAAAACGGGTTCAACCCGCCCCGCCGGGTTTTAAATTTTTTTATTATTTTTTTTATTTTTTTACAATTAGGTAGTACTTCATTAGTACTTAAATTTTTGTGATATTCAATTTTTTTTTATCTTAGTACTTTCTAGAAAAAATAAAGAATAACAATTTTATTTATGACAAATGTTATCTATTTATAAATTCCTAAAGAATGTTTGACAAATATTAGTATACATTTAAGATTGAGACTAAAAAAAATATAGAGAAGTGTGAAATAAAATAAAATAATATTAAAAAAATTCATAAAATATAATTTATATTTTAATCAAATTTTTTCTAATTGGCGAGTTTGTGGGTTGACCCGCCAACCCGCCAACCCACCATAAAACGGGGTGGATTCATTTTTACAACCCATATCCCCGTTTTTGGCAGGTTGGTGGGGGCGGGTCGGGGCGGGTCAACCCAAATTGCCACCCCTAGTAATAACAAAATTATATCACTTAGACCCCTTTTGGTCTTATAAATATAAAACTATTTATTTTTTCTAAATTTTATTTTATATAATTATGATATTTTTAATTTAATATTTATTTATTAGAATTAAACTAATAATTAAATATTAAATTAAAAATTATTTAAAGTTATTTATTTTAAAATTAACTCATACATTATCTTAATTTTTTAATTTATTTTAAAAATATATTTTAAAATTAAAAAACTATTATTTAAGATAAATTAAATACGTATAATCAAAATAAGATATTCATTTTCTTTAGAGAATTTTATAACGATATCGGGTAAAAAATGATAAAATAAAATAATATTTGATTTGAATTTTTTTTCATAATAAAAATAATTCAATTTTTTAAAATTTATTTTTATTTATTTGCTATAAATGCATTAGATGAGGATATAAAATAAAAAAGAGGAAAAAAAATTATATGCAAAAAATTATAAGAATTTAATTGATATTATTACTAATTAAAATTAATGTAAATTTAAATAATTAATTTGATAATAATATACAATATGATAATAATATAAGATAAAAGTTGAGAAATATACAATATCATCTAACTTGAATATGGATGATGTACAATATCATCTAACTTGAATCTAGATTACTTAGGTTTTGTTTGGAAGTTTGGAGGGGAAGAAAAGAAAAAGAATGAGATCCAAAGGGGAGGGAGCGGAGGAAAGGAAGAAAATTGAAGGGTATTTTCTTTCTTTGTTTGGGAGTAAAAAATGGTAAGGGAGAAATTGAAGGGTTAATAAGATAATTTTATGATTTTACAAATTCACCTTTTTTTAAAAATTAATATAATTATTATATTTAAAAAATAAAAATAAATAATAATTAAATACTAGATGATTATAAATAGTATATATTTATGTGTGTGTGTGTATATATATATATATATAAAATGGATTATTTTGCTCTCTTTTTTTCCGCCAACATTTGCCTACTATTTTTAAACATCATTAGATCATAATCTTAATAGAAAAGAGAAATAATAAAGATAGTTGATATTATGATCTAACGGTATTGGATAGTGATGAAAAGATAGGCAAAAAAAAAAGATATTCATATATATATATATATATAGAGAGAGAGAGAGAGAGACTGACTGTGTCTTAACTATATATATGTATATGTTAACACTCTACACATTTGAGTGCTTAAATTGTATCATGTTCAGAAAATAATTGGTTCATATGTTATAATTTTCACTTCCTCAAACAAATTCACCTTTAATTTAAGATTAACATTCTCTTAAAATTGAAATTTCACTCTTCGTATATAAATTAAGGAAAAAATATTTATCACCTTAAAGACACAAGTTTGTGTTATTTTATGTGATTGATGGTTTTTGATCTTCTCTCTCGTCCACAATACTCTCATTTTCTCTTTTCTCCTAATTTTGTGGAGATAATATAAAAATGGTTTAATATTTCTATTTCTGTTGCAGAAAATAATTTCTTTCACATTCACATAAAAGTGAATTGGTCTCACTATTTTTTCTCTGTCTTCTTTTTACTATGGGATTCACTCATTTTTATATGAGTGTGGTATAGAAATTATTTCTGCAGTAAAAGTAGAAATATTTTTTCTATAAAAAATCACTAAATATATACCAAAGTACAATAGTTTCACTGAAAATGATACAAACTTATGTCTTTTAAAATGAGCAATATTTTTCCTATATAAGCCTAATTTCTAATGAAACGTTAAATTAACCTTTAATTTTAATTTTTTGCTTGTGGGTAGTTGGATTATCAGCATCGATCAGGTAGGAGAAACACGTGCTCATGCATGATGCAAACATTTCATCCACCCTCATTTTCACACTTTAATACATCCCAACCAGCGTCCCCAATCTAATAATTATGTCTTATAATCTTAGATAAATTGTTCAAACTCTCAATTTACAAGTGGTTAATGTGTACAATCATTTAGTCTTTTAATCTTTTTATTTTACTTCTATTTTATAATTTAAGCATTAAACACCATGTTAAAACGAATGTCATGGTAATTCTTAGGCACATTTAATTTATTTATTTTTTTGGTAAACTAGGCACATTTAATTTATTAAAAGTTGATGGATCTAATAATTTAAGGGGAAGGATATTGTAACAATCAATTAGTGTTACTACCAATCAATTTCACCGTTAGATCGATTATGTTGATCCAACGGTTATATTTATTTTCATCTTTGTATGGTTATGATTCTTTGTATTTAATATTTTATATTTATTTTTACCTTTGTATGATTATGATTTTCCATATTTAATGCTTTCACATTAAATACGGGGAATCATAACCATACAAAGATGAAAATAAATATAATCATTGGATCAACATAATCGATCTAACGGTGAAATTGATTAGTAGTAACACTAATTAGTTGTTACAATATCTTACCCTATAATTTAAATTACAGAGGGTAACAGTTCTATATAAAACCATCATGCTTTTGAAGACCAATGGCCATTCTACAGACAAGTTTTAAGATAAAATATCAGATGAAATGGGTTCATATACTTTTATTTAAGTTTATTTTTAAGTGAGTAAGAACATAAAATATATCCTGATTAATTGATTATAACATATTAGATGAACTACAAGTGATTTTGTTATTATTTACTAACTTCAAATGCTTTTACAATGCAGTAATCAACTATATTCCTTGTTCCATAATTAATTACAAGCCATAACCCATTGGATCTATTGAACCATTATTAGGTGAAACAAACGGGCCCAACTCAGTTCCTGTTCAGCCCATTCTACTTCCTGCTAAGCCCAACAGACCAGACCAGCATGAGGATCAATTTGCAGTCACTTGATCTGTCTTAACTAGCATTAGTTGGATTTTAATTTGTATATATATATTTTTTGAGTAAAGTACTTCTTCAGTCAAATGGAGATAAGTTATCTCCGGTGAGTCTAAAATAATATCGTTTTGAGATTAAAATCAAGATATTTTTGTAATTCTAATATATTACAGGGTTATATTAATTTTTATCATTATAATTTTTTAATCTTATAACCACAAAACGACGTCGTTTTGAGCTCATTAAAAATAATTTTATCTTTAGTGACGAGAGAAATACTTTTTCCAATTTTTATTGAATGTAATTAGTTAGTTGGTCTATTGAATGTAATAATTTATTTATCAGTAGTAGTTAGTTGGTTTATTGAATGCAATTCTAGTGGAGAATCCCTTGTTTGAAAAAAAAAAAATCAAATTAAGAAATTTTTAGAAGTATCCTAACGTGCAGAAAGAAAAAAAAGCATACATATCTTACCAATAAGTATCGTTGATATTTTAAGGTGTTAGAAAAGGTCCAACATCTAGGGGTGTTCGCGGCCTGGATTGGATCGATTTTAGAAGTAAAAATTATCTGATCCAATCCCATCGATTTGATCATGTAATCATCTATTCGATTTGGATTTTTTTAACTCCGATCTGATCCAATTCAATTTTTTTCGTTTGGATTAAATCGGTTTTCGGTTTTTTGAAAATCCTAAAAGTTGTTTCATGATTATTGTGCAAATAACATCTTTTGTATATATTGGCTTTGTAAAAAAAATTTGAAATACAAAAGCATCAGTAAACGATAATTAGTTTTTGTTTTTTGGGCAATGAGATATGAAGTTCTACAAAGATGAAATTTTGTTGATGAGATATGACTAGGTTTTTTCTTGGATCTAGTTGAGGGTTAATGGATCTTGGGTTTAGAAATTTTTGGGCTATGATTAGGGAAAGGCTCAAGTAGGTAGAGGAAAATTAATATATTGGATCTGTTTGGATTGGATCGGTTTTCATCAACCAATCCAAAAATCGATCCAATCCAATTAAAATTTGCAAAAAAATTTCGATTTTCGATTTTTTTATTTTTGATTTATTCGGTTATCGATTTTTCGATTTGGTCACCGTAGTTTGAATCGGTTTGGATCGGTTGATGAACACCTCTACCAACATCCAATTATTGTAGCCGTAGTTTTTATCTTCATTTATCCAAAAACACAAATAGAGAGTATCAAATTTACCTTGAAAGAGAGAGAACCAACAAGAGATATACCTCAAGAATTCCACCGTTTTAGGAAGCATTTCTCACCTCCTGTCGCCTAAGATAGAAGTACTTCAACAAACTATTAATGCCTCCAAGCAACTAGTTTAGTGATGGTCGTTAGAGGTGGCAAAGTGGGCGGCCAGCCCCACCCCACTCTGTCAAATAAAGAGCTAGCCTATTTCGCCCCGCTTTTGAGATGAGTTAAAAAACTTAGTCCACCCTGCCCCATTTAGCGGGAGGGGTGGGTTGGCCCGCCGAGCTGAGCCTATTTTACCGGCTCTAATGGTCGTGGAAACCAAATTGCCGGCCTTTTTTTAAGCTGTATATTTATGTGTTTTATTATTTTACTGACAAAAATATCATTCAACAATAAGCTAATATGAGTAACATAATGATAAATGATCTGAATTAACTAAATTAATCATAGCTTTAATCTTTGCATCATATGATTGTAGGCTTTTTGACCATTATAGCCTTTATTTAATAATTAATTACCAAATTGATCTTGATTATAAACTATTTCCAAATTTTAACCTCTCCAGAAAACATAACACCAATCTGCTCCTATTTGACCGTTGATCATCAAGCCTACCCGGGTATCCCCTTCCTACCCGGGTGTTTTTTGAAAATTTTAAAACACCTGGGTAAGGAGGTAGATAACCGGATATATTTCAAAAAACTGAAAAATGCTTAAATTATTTACTCGGGTAGGGAGGCGGCTACCCAGGTAGGTTGGTGAAGTTTGACTATGGGAATAATCATGGGATTTTTTTTGCCTCTTTGCCACCAACTTTTGTGTTCTACTTTTATTTTATTTTTTTAATCTTTCTGATGATACACAAAGTGTCATCTGTTTTAGTGTGTAAAGGCAGCATTGATGGAGCATGTTATCTTTCTTCTTTCCCCTTTTTCAGATAAGCGAACAAAATTGCTTGTTAGTAAGATTAATTTCTATTTGCTTTTTTGTCAAGATGTATATTGATGGAGACATTTCATAGTTATAACTATAACATCTTCTTCATTTGTTTACACTTGATGCTAGTGAATATTATAATGTTTCAGAAGATGCATTGTGAGCTGTAATTTTTTTTCTGTTGTTAGTGGGTTTCTTGTATTTACTACTTGTATATAATCAATTTATTGGATCCGTAATATATTTAATATTGAATCAATTTGCAGATAGAAGTCCTAGACCAAAATTTAAGGCAAGGTCTGGGCTAATGGGGGCCTCAAGCTCCAAAATGGATGATGATAAGTCACTCCAACTGTGCCGTGAAAGGAAGAAATTTGTTAGGCAAGCACTTGATGGGCGTTGCACTTTAGCAGCTGCTTATGTTTCATATGGCCAGTCACTGAAAACTATAGGAACAGCTCTGAGAAAATTCACTGAACCTGAAGCACCAATTGAATCTTCCCTATTCACGGGAAAATATTTGGGGCACGCAGGTTTGCGACTTTCATAGATGACCACACCGAGTCACATCTTCTTGTGTTGGGGCACTGGCATATTTACGCGGGTAGCCGCCTCTCTACCCGGGTAAATAATTCAAGCATTTTCCAATTTTTAGAAATATACCCGGGTATCTCCCTCCCTACCCGGGTATTTTAAAATTTTCAAAAAATACTCGGGTAGGAAGGGAGATATCCGCGTAGGCTTTTTTGATGGTCAACGGTCAAATAGGGACAAATTGGTATTATGTTTTCTGGAGAGGTTAAATTTTTGAAATAGTTTATAATTAAGGTCAATTTGGTAATTAATTATTAAATAAGGGCTACAGTAGTCAAAAAGCCTATGATTGTAGGCAAAAAAATTCAATTAAAAATTATATAAAGGAGGTTTCCAATTTATGAAAACATGACATAATTTCCTTTTTTTCTTAGAGCATAATATTAATATTTCAAAAGTGAACAACATTTGACAAATTTCATGTCAAATAATTCTCTACTTTTAACAATTCATCAGTCTTGGTTACGCTTGGATTGAATTAAATTTTAGAATTGTTCTTATGAAATTTGTTAAGCAATTTTTTTTTATTATAAATTGCTTTTTTATACAAAATAAACCCATTTAAATATATACTAACTTACTTGATTTTAGAAAATTTCGGCTTTGAAAATTGATAGATAATTTCATATAACATTTATGTTTTAGTTGGAAGGGGTCCATTGGGATGGCAAAATACTTGTTGAGTATGCCCATTCAACACATTATATATGATTGGTTGGGTTGAAATTTCCAACCTAGTTGAACCCACCCTTTATAAGAACAAATCTAGAAGTGATAAATGAACCAGTGGCCTTTGGTTCGACTCGTGAAGGCTTGAGCTTGTATACCTAAAATTGGTTATTGGAACAAGGCTTGAACTTGTATAGAAGCTCGTCTAATAAAAAGGCCTCAGACTTCAATTCAAAAGCTCAGTGTAACACCTCGTGTATACCCGGTTTGTTAACATGTCATCGTATTAAGCCACGCTTAATTAAAATACGGAATATCTTTTTCTGTTCAGTTATGACGTCATTATCATTACCAAGTTGAATTACTTAATTCATTTCCAAAACATTGCTTGTATGTAAATTGCAAAAGACAACTATCTACACTGAATAACCTCATATATATAAATCATTAACCGTGTCTCTAGTCACGACACTACAACATGTAGGTCGGACCAACCCTGATAGTTTATACGACTCAAGTCTAAACAAAGATACATAATCAAATGTGGCATGGACAATCCCCATGCTCACCAAATAAGGCAACAAGGCCCAACAGAGTCTCAACAATAACAACATAATCATAAATATAACATATCAGCATCCAGCATATAATCATAACAGCAAACATCTAACTCAGCTCCGGCCTCCTGCCGCCCGAGGTCTCAACCCCCGCATTACCTGAACTTGAAATATGTGCCCCAAACGTGGGGTGAGATCTCTAAAAAGAAATCTCAGTAAGACAAGAGGTCCTCAAGGATCTTCCACCCCAAGCTCACTTGCACGTGCAATATAAGTTCAAAATTATTTAACATTATAAGTTTCAAAACTATGCAATGCAACAGATATTCATGCCATGTGTGTTTTAACTATTCTACTAGCCAGAGAAATGCATGACGTACGTCTACAACCCCACAATAAGTACAAGGAACACTGCTTGCACCTCACCCACAGCCTCACCATCTTGTATGTCTCCACATACTCAGGCTTACCGTATAGGTGGAACACCACATGCATATCATAAAGGCACTCGCATATAACAGCTCAACAACATTTATCAAAACAATACATGAAAACAACATCATGCATATAAACCATTCCCACATGGGACATGGTGGAACCAACAATGGCTAAACCGAGGACACAAAAGCTTACCTTGCAAGCTAACTATCCACTGCCAAGAGTCCACACTAACTCAAAGTCCAGACACAGCAGAATCACAATCTGTTTCGGACCAACAATATATCAATAATCATGCTTAACAAGCATAAGACACAAAGACAACGTCTTTCTTTTACGTTTTATGTCTTTAGGCTTTTCACAAAGCCACAAGCCCTTAATCACTTAGATCCTGACTTACATTAATCATTACAGAAGTCCCCAATAGCCAATCATGGGTCCACAAACCCAAAATAGCATTATGTATGAATAGTGTAGCTACTGTTCTTCAAAAGCCCAGAATATCTGGATATTCGTCGGGGGCATATCCGGATATCAATATCCAGATATCTCTCTTCCAATATCCGGATATCCATATTCGGATATTTCGTGACAGAATGCAGTTTCTGCATTTCGCGAGATATCACTCCAAAGGTTGGGTTTTTAACCCATTCCAATGCTAAAGCATGCATTATTTAACTCTTTTAAGTTCATATTGGCCCTTTCACAACAAAGATGGCTTCTTGGAGCTCAAAGTGCCATCACCAAAGGCTCTCACCACTCTAACCACCAAGTCAGAAACTTTCTCACTCACCACAACCCTCACAACTCAGAAATGGCTGAACACTTACCCACCCAAGGCTAGAGCACACTCTAATAAGCAACTCTGGTGAAGACACCAAGTGAAAAGGTGCTCTCTTGGAGCTACAATGGAGGGGAGAAGGTGGCTGGTCACAAACTCAGAAATTTCCAACGCTGGAGGTACAAGAATAGACCTAGGATCATGTGCCAAGGCTATATATAGGCCACTTAAGTCTTAATCGCACTGTATTAGCGCTAATTGCTTCGCTTAGCAATTTAATCCCAAATTTAGGATTCTGAACCTACTCATTTTTCTAAGATTTATTATATTTTTATTTTATTTTTCGCAGCACCTTTCCAGTACGCGCTTTTCCATAGCCAGTATCAGTTCTGGCACCAGTTCTCATTATTTTAACTTGAAACTTGAAATCATAGTCCTTTATATTATTCTAGTGACATATACACACTTTTTATAATTTTCTGGGATACTTCACCGGTACGCATTTATATCGAGTAGAAGAACCGGTATCTGCACTTTTCGTCCGAAAAGCTACTTTCAACATTATTACTCACTTACTATAATTATCTAAGCCTCATAATAATTATTAGGGTCAATTATGGAATTATTTCTTAATTTCACATAATTTATTAATTAATTTCCTTAATTAACGGTGTGAGTTCTTACACTCAGCCCTAGAGTCTCTCAGGCTGGCCTAGTATATTATTATTATTTTATATTTTATATTCTTTATACTACTTGTAATAGCCCCCTCCCTCTTTTCTCAATCCATTTCACCTTATTTTATTGGTTAAACAGACTTTTTGAATGATTTTGTTCTATATTATGCTGTTTGGATATACATTGAATTTTTGAATATTTATAGAATTACTAGTGTTGTTGATTTTACATTTTGTTTGGATAAATTTTTATTGTCTTATTTTTTTAAAACAGGCTAAATCAAGCTTTCATTTTTTGTAAATAAGTCAGGCCACATGCTGATAATTATATTCATAACAGGTAACAAGCTTGATCAGGTTGACACATTTAAACAAATGCTTAGCCACCAAAGCTCAGCTTGGCTCGGCCCGTTAACACCCCTAAACATATCAAAATAAATTAAACTTTTCGTGGATCAGTTGATCCATTAGGATAATTTTTTATTTCATTTTATTTGTAAAAAATATTAATTAATAATATTTTTACATCTCTTTGGTATTTCATACCCATTTACATTTATGGGAAATATAAATTTTGAATTTTTTTCATATTTTTAATATGTTAACCAATTGGCTGGTCGAGATAAGTGGAGATGCAACAATAGTTGAACCCACAATAAGAAAAGAACAACTCTCCTCCATCGAGCAAGGAAAAGGAAAAAGAATATAATAGCAGCAGCAGGTACAGAGTTTTGAAATTCAAAACCAGGGGCAGGGAGAGCCACGCCAGTGTCCTTGATTTTAGGGGATTATCATTTTGTGTGTAACGGTTATAACATAATTGTTATCATTCATTTATTTCACCTAAGCTTACATCATTATGGTATGGTTATAACTTTTAACTTTTAAAAGGCAGGTGTGGCGGTCGACCTACTACTCTCTTTTTTTTGCGTTTTCCATGTAATCAAATTTCTTTTGGATTTATTGTTTTTGGTTATAAAAAATAAATTTATTTGTCATATACACATAAAAATATGTGGAGCTAATATTTTTTTTTTTTTGTTATTAGAACTCTCATGGTCCCATATACTTTTATATATGTATAAAAAATAATATAAAAAATATTAAATTTATTTTTTTTAACAAAACTAATTTATTCAATTTTCCTTTAACTGTTTTTGCTCCTCCGTGTCATCTTAACCCTTCTAGAACGAACCTACAATTTTGTGATAATATTTCTTTAGGATCCCCAACTTCTTTTTTTACTGTAGAAAATTTTTTATATAGTAACAATATATTATTATGATATTAAATTTATTTATTTTTTCTGAGCTACATGAATCGACAATCTTACGAAGAGAGAATTTTTTTTTAAATTACAATTATAACTTACCAGTAAAATATAATTGTATTTAATTGCTTCAAAAAAATATATGAAAAGTACATTTTCTATTATTTTAAGGGAAATTATTTTCTCTAACTGGAGGAGATAATTATCTCATGTCATAGAAATATAAAAAAATGTGTCTATAATTTTCATTTTTTTTTAATTTATGAGCTCTATATTTTTTGTTAATGTTCTCTCGTATGAGAAAAGTATTATCCTTATTTTAATATAACAAAGAGTTTGTGTGTATGAATAAATAGTACTGGTAGACAATAGTTGCACGTCATCTGAATCGTACAATTTACAAGTCAAAATAACCTAGCTTCACAAATCATTCATATACTCAATAACTTAAATAGTTGGATGAATTCGGGGAGATACATGATTTATTATATCTCTTAATAAAAGTATACTTATAATTATTAATATTTATTAGTAAATATTTAGATTATCAAGTTGAGAGATCATGGATTGGTATATTTTTAACATATACAAACCGTTAATATATATTATGAAAGTATGCTCTTTTAAAGTGAGGAGTATACCTAAATAATGATTTTTGGAGAAATTTTTTATTTTTCTTATTAAATATATGTATATGTAAAATTTATTATCTTAATTTTTCAATCACTTTTTATAATTATTCGTTTTTCTTTTCAAAGTGAACCATTTATACTAGAAGAGTCAAATCCAATACCAGGGGCCACAGTCCTTGTATGAGGACACATCGAAATGAAGGGTATTACGAGTATATTTACTTCTTTATATATTTATTCTTTTGACTCTGGAACTCACTTGATTATTGTTCCGAGCCTATAGTTTGGAGTCTTTGGACTTTTTGCATGGTCCAGTGCAATGAACCATAACTCCTAAATATTCCATGGTGAATTCCACAATCTCCGCCTAGATTTCCTCCAATGATATCATCTTCTTAATTATTGGCAATGAACCATCTCTTCCCCATTATTAATGAGAGGCGCAACTCTTATTATGCATTTTGCTCATATTCTTACTCTACGCATTAGGTTATATTATACTTAAATTGATCAGGTTTATGTATAACATTTTGAATTATAGATCTGGCCTTGCTAATTAGGTAATGTTGTTAAAATCGAGATTTTAAGTAAAATCAAAAAGATACTAAAAAATCGTAAAACGTAAAATCGTAACGCAAAAAATCGTAAAAAATCATAAAAACGTAAAAACGTTTAGAATATTGATAAAATCGTTTTGATGAAAAAATTATAAAAATGTAAGATCGTAGTGATAAATCAAAATTTTAACAACTATGCAATCAGACCTATAAAGCCGACAAGACCAACCAAGTTTACCGGGAGTACTATAATTTCAATTGTAATAAATCAAATATAAATTGCTTAAGAAATTATAACACAAGAATAAACATGATCAACCACTCTTACTATTAACTAATCTCTTCAAAACACTTTCCCTATGAAAAGTTTAGGAAGAATAAATCTATCTTTGCAAATTTGAGTAATCAACCTAACATATCATGGACCACTTTAAATAGAAAAAACACTATCATATAATACTAAAACTCCATCCTAAAAAATTATAGGTTGGACTCTAGACTTTGAGAACAGACTTTTTAAAATAGGTTTATGGCTAATTATTAAGTAGATTTTTTTTCCCTAGCACATACCCACTCTGTTTTGGTATTTAGGTAAGGTCAGGATAGTCGACCTTTAGGCCCCTTATTAAATAGATTTTGTTAGATTAAGCTTTAGCCTAAATAGGTCAAATCAATATAGAATATTTAAGTGTAATCTGACTTATTAACCTAATATATATATATAGACTAAATTATAGGTTTGGTGTAATATATATTTAAAAAATTAAAAACTTGATCAGACCTATCACATGCCTACTATAATTTCAATTGTAATAAATTAAACATGGATTAATTAAGATATTTAAACATGATAAAAAACAAAAATAACTCTTATGATTACCAATTAATCTTTTCAAAGTATTTCTCTATGAGAAGTCAAAGAAAGATAATTCTATCTATGCAAATTTGAATATTCAATCTAGAACACCATATAATACTAAGAATTTATCCTTAAACATCATAGGGGCGACTATAGACTTTGAGAATATTTTTTTTAAAATGGACTCATAGCCTAAATATTAGCTAGACTTTTTTTTTCTATTTCATGCATAATTTAATTTACTATTGAAGCTAGGTCAAACCTAACGTGAAGGAGGCCAACAAATAAAATCTTGATAGACTACTGACCTTGGCTTTTTGACCACTGTAGCCCTTATTTAATAATTAATTATTAAATTATCCTTGATTAGAAACTATTTCGAAAAATTAACCCTTCCAAAAAATATAATATTAATCTGCCCTTATTTGACCGTTGACCATAAAGCTTACCCGGGTATCCCTTTCCTACCCGGGTATTTTTTAAAAATTTACCCTACCCGGGTAGGGATGAGAATACTCGAGTATATTTCATAAATTTGGGAAAATGCTTAAATTATTTACCCGGATAGGGAGGGGGCTACCCGGGTAAATGTCGGTCAGAAACCCTAATATCAATGGGTTTCGGCCATTGTTGCGAGTTAAAGTTTTTTTTCCCCCAAATCTCTCTCCCTTGACATCTCTATTCCGAATCATCACACATATATTTCAACTCATCATCTCAAAAAGTTTAATCTTGGAAGGACATTGGCATTACACCTCCACGTCTAGAAGCCATTGCGTTACACTATGAAACTGAAAAAAAAAAGGCAAAATCAGAAAACGTTTAGAGATAGGATTAGGGTTAGGGTTAGGGATACAGTTAATAATTTTAAAAATTAATCGGTCATAATCGAAAGTTTAACCATGCAAACTCCAAAAATGCAATAATTTTTGGATACCAACTGAGACACATATCAAAATCAGAAGCAAATTGATAAAAAGGAAAAAAAAATTAACCTTCAATGGATTTCACTCGGTAGAAGGCAGCAATGTAACTTGCGCGAACAAATGATCTAAGAAGCATTGATACTCCTTAAAATTTTTTTTCAACGTATCAGATACGCGTATCGGAAACGTATTGTTTGGTAATCGACATCCTGTATCATCGAATAACGTATCGAAAACGCGTATCGGTGCTTCATAGCAAATGATCACATAAAGGAAGAATTTCAGCAAGATTTGGTGTGGGAATCGCGGTATTGCACAACACCAGCAGCTCTACCCAGGTACCCCTTTGTGAGTTTTCCAAATGGGGGCTGCTTGATTTTTAAAAAATCCTATTTGCGCAATTTACCGGGGTAGCCCCTCCCTACCCGGGTAAATAATTCAAGCATTTTCTTAGATTTATGAAATATACCCAGGTATCCTCATCCCTATCCAGGTAGGGTAAATTTTTTAAAAAATACTCGGATAAGCTTTATGGTAAACGGTCAAACAGGGACAGATTGGTGTTATATTTTTTGGAAGGGTTAATTTTTCAAAATAATTTCTAATCAAGAGTAATTTGATAATTAATTATTACATAAGAGCTACAGTAGTCAAAAAACCTACCGAACCTTATTTACGCTCTTTTATTTTTTGAATACAACCTTATTTACGCTCTAAATACAAGAGCAATTATCAAAATTCAAAATATCTTTGCAAATACTGAATATCTCATCTCTCATCACAAACCTTCATTATTGACGACCATAAACTTTCCCGTATATTTGACCATCGTACGCTAATAGGCAAGAATGTTTATTATAATAAGCTTGTAAGTCGACGAAGCAGTTAATATTTCGCTACAACCTTCAATTTATGGTTAACCTTCCTCTCAATTAAATTTTTTGTTTTACAAAAAACAAAAGCTTTAATAAACTTTCATATATTTTTTTACCCCTCACTACTAGATCAATTTTGATGGCTTAAAACTTTCATTTTATATGCAACTAAACCCAATGAACATTTATAAAATATTACATAGCACAAATGTGAAGGATATCACATTAAAATTACACAGTGTCACATTTTTATGTTTTTGTTCAGCTTTTTATCGGTTATGAATAGATTTATGGTTTTAATTTATTTTTATTGTTAATGTTTGAAATTATATAGACTATTTCAATTAAGGACATCGGCTTTCAATTCAACATGGAGAATTCCGACTATTTTAAATAATTATATAAGGGTTAAGCAAATGTACAGTGATTGGATACAAGAGTTTGTTCGGTCAAAAAATTATAATTATGTATTACAGGTAATAAATAGTTATAATATTAAAGTTATTTTTTTAACTATGCACTACGGTTATAATATTAAAATTATTTTTTAACTATGTACCACGGGTAATACATAATTAACTATGTACATAGTTATTCGGTCAAAAAATTATAACTATGTATTATGAATGTGTTTTATAAGAGTTATGTTGTAGGAAAAATGATTATGTAATGTTATAGAGATTCGTTTTGCATGCCGTAATTTTCTTTTTTCTTCAAAAAGTGTGGGCCCCACAAAATGTTGTGTGTGTAGGAAAGTTTGTTGTGTCATGTTAAATGACAAATGCAAACCCCATAATGAATAGTACAAAATGACATTAATATTATAACTATGTACTACCCATAATACATAGTTAAAAAGATAACTTTAATAGTATAACTATGTATTACTCGTAGTACATAGTTAAAAAATATGTGATTTGACATAACCTTATATCCAGTCACATGATAAACAATTTTTCCATTATATAAACTAATGTATGATTATATTACCTACTTAATTAATTAATCTTCCAACCCTTACTATTTTTTTAGGACGATTATATTTATAAATTTTTTGTTTATAAAGTCTTACAAATTATATTATTTATTTCGAGAAGTATAAACACTTAACTGTCACCTTTGATGTATCCTCCATTTAATTGAGCTATGCAAGCAGTATTATCTTCGTGGAATATTGTTGGAACCTCTTTTTTCTAACTAAAAACCGCATGCTTTTCAGATGTGTTGCGTCTAGGGGTGTAAATGGACTAGGACAACCTACATGGGCTTATGGCCTCGTCTATATTAGGCCAGGCTTAGCCTATTATAAATGATAAAATAGAACATGCCTAGACTTTTAAAAAAAACCTATTTAGAAAATAGGCCATAGGCTTTTTTGTACATGTTGGGCTTATAAGCCTACAGGCCAGCCTATATCATATTATTTATTTAAAATATAATAAATAAAATTATTAAATTTTTTGAATAATAAAATAATATTATTTTAGTTATTCTTTAAATTGTTGAATGTTTAATATGCTTAAATAGACTAACAGACCAAGACTTTTATTTTTTTAAATACAGGTCAGGTCAGACTTGTAAGTTGGGGCCTACAAAGGCTAATATGTCAGGCCATACCCAATATTTTTACATAGGCCCGACCTATTTAAGTCAAAGCCTAGCTTAGCCTAGCCTATTTACACCCTTAGTTGCGTCATTGACCTTGATCGAACACATTCTTGACTTTCTTCATGAATTGCTATTATCTCATGGTCGTGCTTCCACTTGTGAATAAATATCTTGTTTGGAATCCAGCTTTGTGTGGATCCTGCATTATTCTAGTATCTTCATATCGAAAAGAATTGTTATTCTCCTCTTTTTTTGATGATTTCTCTTTGGTAGGACAATATGTATCTCATCACTTTTGCTGTTGTATGCATTGCTGTATATGAAAATAATCAATTATAGAGTACATAACTATTTTTATTTGCAGAACAATTGATGTTTCTTAATTGTAAAATTTTGTTTGTGGTAGATACTTACAAAGTTCTATATGAGTGTTGTAGCTTTTTCACCTCCCTAGATAGCGATTAAGCGACGACAGACGCCGACAAAATTTTTAATCCTTTTCCTCTGTGCATCGCACGGGTACTGCACTAGTTTATAAATAAAAATAAAATGTAAAAATAAAAGGAGTGATATACTCTTATAAATAAATGTATATTTCTCTAAATACATAATATAATTTATATGCGTTTATAATGAAAAAAATTATAAATATAACACAACTTTTTTTATATATAAACCCATTCACATTTCGAATGCCAGAGAACTACTAAATAACTCAGAAATCACTGACATGAGTAATCCTTTTCAAAGCTCTTTTTTATTCCCAAACTTCAACTTTAATAAGTGTTTGTTACCGTTGAATGGGCCCGGACCCACTTACGGGTACACGGAACCACACGACACGACTTAGACAAGACCGTTTGTGTTTATTAGTTCCACTTCAACAAACTACGAACTAGGAACACACACTCCAACATTTTCTTGTCGTTTTACTATTTGCTCTTTTGCATCCTTCAAATTCTCCCTTTTTGGGTTCGCCTCGACTTCGTAGGTCATCGTTCTCTCTTCTCACTCAATGGAAGTTCCTAATGTTGCGGTGAACCGGGTCGAACCGGGTTCGGTGAAGAAGGAGAATGGTTTCAGAGCGGAGATTGATACTTCGGCGCCGTTTGAATCGGTGAAGGAAGCCGTGACTCGATTCGGCGGTGTTGGTTACTGGAAACCCATTCACAATCACAATGAGGTAAGTTCTCTTTCTCCATTTTTCTCTTGAAAGGTTTGTGATTCGTTTGATAACAGCATTGTACTAGTGAAAATGGAACAATTTCAATAGCTTTCTGCTTTTCCCACAACTCTTCAATAGAAAAGATTGTACCTTTCTGTTGATTTTACTCGTGCGAACTCTTTGTGTGTTATGCGCAGAGTGTGTAATGAATGACAAGAAATGGGGTTCTCCTTTTTATTATTATTGTTTTGTTTTATTAATTTAATAGGGTTTTGTTGCACTGCAGTCCAAAGTTTTAATTATTAATTAATGTTGTTGTTATTATTATTTTTGGTGATTGTAATTTATTTCTCCATATTTTGCTTGTGGGGGTTATGATTTAAGGGTTTGTTTGGATTGTGTTATTTTGCTTGGATCTGAAGACCTCTAGTCTAAAATATAATTTATAAATTGTGAATGCTATCAAAATGTAGGAAGTAGATGAGTATGTATCTTCAAAATCTTTTCATGTTATCAAAATGCTATCAAAATGTTGTTGTCATGAGTATGGTTTCATGGAATTTTTTTTTTTTTCATTCTAATATCTTTTCATGTCTTGGGTGTTTTTTGAGAATCCTCTAGACAAGATCATTCTCTAGTGCAGACTTGTAGTTGTAGTATTCATTTTGAATCATACTTCTTTTTAAGCATTTGTATTGAGTTGAATATTGTAAGTTTCTCTCTCTTTTTTAGCAGCACCACACGGAAGAGATTGACCCTATAAAACTGGAGGAGCAAGCAGCAGTATTGGAGAAAGAGCTCATCCTGAAAGAAAGGGAAACTCTTGATGTCTTAAAAGAGTTGGAAAGTACCAAAAAGCTTGTGGAAAATTTGAAATCAAAGCTACAGGCTGAAGAAGCTGAAGCAAATTTAAATATTCAGATGAGTGTATGTGATGATAATAATATGTTGTCTGTCATGGAGAAAGAGAAAGAAGAAGATAAGGAAAACCAAGTGAATCTTGTTCTTCAGCATCCAAAGGAAGGTTGTATGCCCTACCCTTCATCGAGTCCAGGTGTAATATTAATGGAATTGAAGCAAGCGAAATTGAACCTGAACAGAACTACGAGTGACATAGCTGACGTTCGAGCTTCTGTTGAATCACTTAATAAGAAGTTAGAGAAGGAAAGAATCTCACTTGAGAAAACCCGTGAGAGGTTAACTCAGAATTCTTCAAAAATGTCTTCTCTTGAGGAGGAGCTAAACCAGACAAGACTGAAACTGCAAGTGGTGAAGGATGCTGAAATTAAAGGTGGTTTGGATGATCCTTCGGATATTACAAGAGAACTGCAACGATTGAGTTCCGAGGCAGAGCATTTCAAAAAAATGGGAGTAGCTGCAAAATCAGAAGTCTTGAGAGCAATGTCTGAGATTGAACAAACGAGAGCTATGATAACAACTGCTGAAATCAGGTTGGTTGCTGCAAGAAAAATGAAGGAAGCTGCTAGAGCGGCTGAAGCTTCTGCCCTTTCTGAAATCAAAGCTTTATCTCATCATGAGAGTTCACATGGGGATTGTATGCAAATGCATGATGGAGTTACTCTTTCCTTTGAAGAGTATGCGGCTCTGACCAGCAAAGCTCGAGATGCGGAGGAACATTCTAAGAAGAGAATTGTGGATGCTATGCTTCAAATTGATGAAGCAAATTTATCAAAAATGGACATTTTAAAAAGGGTAGAGGAAGCTACAGATGAAGTTAAAACCAGCAAGAAGGCCCTTGAAGAAGCTCTGGAAAGGGTAGAGGCTGCAAATAGAGGAAAGCTGGCAGTTGAAGAGGCTTTAAGGAAGTGGAGGTCTGAGGGTCACAAAAGACGTTCTTCTATACATAACTCTACCAAGTTTAAAAATTCTTACCCCTCTCACCATCGAAGAGATTCTCGGTTATTTGATGTAAATGGGCTGAATCTGGTGAATGATGAAGCCAATCCAGTTCTAAAACCAACCCTATCCATAGGACAAATACTGAGCAGGAAGCTGATGCTGCCAGAAGAGTTTGAAGCTGAGACACTTAGAGAAAGAAGCTCGGTGAAACGGAAGGTGTCACTGGGTCAGATGCTTGGCAAACAAAACAATGATCCATCCTTGGACAGGCAAGTTGAGAAAGATGGTCAGAAGCAGTTTTCTGCAAAGAGAAAGAAATTTGGATTTGCTCGATTCTCCCTTCTTTTGACAAAACAACAAAAGAACAAGAGGCCAACTTTGAACTTGAGGTGATGGCTTGCTTGATCATTTTCCTCTTGCATCTAGTGCTGACAAGAATGAGACTATAATCGCATCTTCTATCTGTTCCTATCTTTTCCTCTTAGTGTGGTTGCTTGGCTAGATTCTTGTTTGTGTTGTTTACCTTATTTCGGTTGCAGTCCTTGCTTGTATATTGACTAATGTTGGTCCATGACTTGCTATGCTACTTGTAGAGATGATTTGCATGAATTTTCATCAGTTTAATACATGATACTTTTGTACCTGCAATTGTGCTATTAGTTAGCAGGAAGTATAAATAAACGGAAAAAATGTGGGAGTGGATACCATTCGCACTAGTGTTTTGGTATTATGAACTGCATCAGAATGAGGGGGAAATGTTGACAGAAATTTAGTCTTGAATCACTTGAACGTGGGGATAGAATTATAGAAAACCATACTATGTTTTCTTTTGCTTTTGCCTTAGTGATATGTTATACTTATTATCATTTTTTTCTTACAATCTCTTACACCCGATTTTGTTATTGTTTGATCAAAATTAAATTAATGGCTCTCACTTCATGCCATTTTGTAACCGTTGATTTGATTTTGATCCAACAATAACAATATTGATTGTAATGGTAAGAAAAAAATGGTGACCTCCCCTTTCCCTTGAAACTTTTCATTAAGAATTATATTTGAAATTACTTTTGTCTCTTTTTACCTTTGTTGAAGAAATATTAAATCCTTTTGCTAGTGTTATCAAAACCGACCCGACCCAGCCATTGGACCAGTTGAATCCAGAATTGGACCACTAACTGATTGGAAGGGTAATGAAATGCTAAACCTTTGGTTGTGATCAACATCAACATCAACTACACCTTTATCCCAAATTAATTGGGGTCGGGGGTAGATGAACCCAAATAAAAGATACGAAAAGGTTGAAAAAAGATAAAAAATAAAAATAAATAAATAAAATAGTAATAATATATATACATATATATATATATATATATATATATTTAAATATAAAAGTAATAAAAGAAGGGGAAAAGAAGAAGAGGGGGGAGGGGGAAAAAAAGGACTAAAAAGGGACTATCTGGAACATAGGAATAACAACGGGTCTAACCCTCTACTATGCTTATAGCTCTTCTCCATTCCTTTCCAAGGCACATCGTCCGCCAATCTATATCCCACTCTATTAAGTCTTGTTTTACTACCTTCCCCTAAGTAAGTTTCGGTCTACCTCTACTTTTCTTTGTGTTGAGCTCTTGATAACAGACTTTTGTTCTTACGGGAGCATCCAGGGGCCTTCTCATTACGTGCCCAAATTACATCAATCTATGTTTTCTCATCTTTCAGCCATCGGTAGTACTCCTACCTTTCGTCGAATATCTTCATTTCTTATCTTATCCATCCTCGTATAACCACACATCCACCTTAACATCCTCATCTCTGCTACTCCCATTTTATGTTCATGTTGTCTACGTGCTGGCCAACATTCAGCTCCATATAGCATTGCAGGCCGTATTGCTGTTCTATAGAATTTTCCTTTTAACTTAAGGGGGATTTTGCGGTCACATAAAAATCCAGATGCACTACGGCATTTTATCCACCCTCCTCTGTTTCTATAATTTACATCCTCATCAATCTCTCCACCTTTTTGCAAAATGGATCCCAGGTATCTAAAAGCATCTTTCTCGGGTACCTCTTGACCACTTAGATGCACGGGATCTTGGTCTACATCTCTTACCAGAGAAAACTCACACTTCAGATACTCAGTCTTGCTCCGACTTAACCTGAATCCTTTAGATTCCAATGTGCTTCTCCACAATTCAAGTTATCTATTAACACTGTCTTTGCTCTCATCAATAAGCACAATATCATATGCAAAAAGCATACACCATAACACTTCCTCTTGAATATCTTTTGTTAGTTCATCCATAATTAAGGTAAAGAGATAAGGACTTAGAGCCGAACTTGGTGTACACCTCCTCTGATAGAAAAATAACTTGGTTGTGATATTACTTCTATTTATATATTTATTTACATCTTTATTCAATTTAAGCGAATCAACCAATAATATATTGACCCGGTACCCCAATTGAGTATCGTCCAAGTTTAATAACATTGTCTTTTAATGTTGAGTGTTAACATTTACCGTTTAAATTTTCTTTCGTTCTTAACATCCAGTGTTTCGTATTCCATTTCATTCATTTTCATTTTACGACTTCAGAATTATATACTAAATTTAATTTTCAATGCTGTGTAAATAATACTTTACACATGAAAATTTATGCATTTTTATATCGTTAAATCCACTTAAAACTTGTGTTGTAACATAGTTTTACACAACTTTTTTTTTTTTTGGTTAATTAGTTTTACACAACTTTTATATATAACTTAGCAAACCTTAACGTTTATTATTGTCATTATTATTAAATCTTTGTTTGGGCCGTTGTTGGGTAAGCTATTTGAGAGTGCTCGATGAATTCGATGGCCTTCCATCCTGCCCTGAATCCCTGGCCCTAAATTTTCATACGGCAAAAAATAAAAACAAAAATTATATATTTAAAAAATTGTCACACTTATGGCTTCATCCTGTTTGCAGAATAAAGCAACGTAACTAATTACAATAGTAAATAATTTATGATTTTATTAATCTCATGTTAAAGGAGATAGTTATCTCATGTCATAGAGACAAACTAGTGGGCTCCACCATCTGAAAAAAGAAAAGAAAAGAAAAGAAAAAAGTGGCACAGTTATCGAATGGTGTGTAGGAGAGAAAACTTGTCTTATGTGACATGAGAATAGTTTTTCTCATACTTTATTATAGCTTTACAGGAAAACACAATCATGCATGTTCCCTATATGTTATATCATCTTTGCTTTATCTTTATGTCTGTTTGTCTAATACCTTGGTCGAAGACCTTCTCTTTGTTAGCGAATAACTTTAATCCAATTTTTTTTTTTTTTCATTTTTACTATAATTTTTATTCCTATGAAAGAATCAACATTCAAATTATGATCACTCTAATTTTTCATCAAGACTCATGAGAATTTTATACCCAAAACACAAAACAAGTAAAGTCATCATATTTCTACTTTCGAAACCAAATCCCTCCAACCTTACATGTGCACAAATAATTTAGCATGAAATGAAGATCATAACCATGCACAAAATACTCAAAGTGCAATGCAATTTGAAACTATATAAATCCCTCACCATTAATAAAAATCTCAGTGGCTTAAAAACTAATTCCACTTAAATTAATCCCAGTGGCTTAAAGATTTGGATAAATTGTATTAGGTTATATGTTCAATTTTCACTTATAAAAAAACAACCTATGATCCAATCTAATTAGTGTTATATATTATCTGATTGGTTTGATTCTAAACTTTGAATCTAATCCAATTTCAGTCCATTTGAATTGGATTATTTTGTACTTTTTATTAAAAAAATTTAATGTATACAGTCATCTAAATATAAAAAAAAAATTTATGAAAATATATTAAATATAAAATTAAATAATTCGTCAAAATTTACTAAATACTAATTAGAAAAAATTCATTAAAATATATCAAAACATAAATCTTAATTTTAAATATGATTTCAAATTAATTATTAATTCTACAATTTATCTCCAAACCTGATTTTAAATATTTAATTTTTGTCAGAGCGATAAAGAGTTTTTTCTTTGCCATGATTCCGATGAAGATAGAATTATCCAACTTTTCCATATTTATTTCGGCTTTTTGACCCTTTTGCCCCTCATTAATTAATTAATAACCAATTTGCCCCTGATCAAGAACTATCCACCAACCTGCCCCCTTTTAGTCGACTACCTTGCTGTTTTAGTCGAGCAAATGGTCAATCTTCAGAAAGCGGACTACCGCAAATTTAGTCGACTAAAAAATCATCTTAATCGACTACATTTTTGGGATATTTAGTCGACTAAGTAACGATATTTAGTCGACTAAATGTCGACTGAAACCCTATATTTTCCATGTTTTCGGTCTCATTTCGATTGTTGTTGTTGTGTAAACCTAAATAGCTCCCTTTGTTCATGTGTAATCCTCTCAATCCGATTGTATTTCATCCCACCATCTCTACAGACCTAATATTGTGAAATCATTGTCATTGCCCAATTCCAAACCCCAAAATCCGAACCCAAACCCCCAATTTCAGAACCCAAGTCCCAATTTCGTGAGGAAGATGAGCACAAGTCCAAACATGTATGTGACAATGATCTACTATGATGGAAAGCATTATGAAGGCCCCAATGGTGTTCAATTTGAAGGAAAAACGAAAATGTTGAGAATCAAACGGGGCACTACATACAATGAGTTAAAGGAGAGAATTCAGCAAAAATTGGGTCTGCAAAGCAGCAAATGCGTTCAACGGATGATTGCCAGGGTAGAGACAACAGTTGGTAAGGATGTTATTTACTACATTGGTAACGATATATGTGATGATGAAGATGTCGAATGTGTCATAGATGCAATTGTTGACCGAAAATTTCAAAATTTTATTGAGATATATGTTGAATTAGATTGTGGTCAATCTTCATCTGCACCCATGCATACAAGAAGTGAACCGTATTTTGGTCATGAAGAAAGAGTAGTCGATTTATCTGCACCTGCACATGTCATAAGTCAGATAACACTGCGGGAAATAGATGAGGATGAACAGGATGCCGATATGGACAGCGATGAGGACGGTGAACCTGAGAGTGTTATTCCGCTAGGTGACACGTCAGATACTGACGTAGAAGGTGATTTCGACGCTGACACAAGCTCACCATCCCCGGGTTCGCAGGTTATGAGACCACTTCGTGTTGACCCTGTTAGCAGTGGTAAGATTTGTTTTTTAAAGATTTAATTTAGCAATTATTTTTTTTGTTATGAATGGTATTGACGGTGGCATTATAATGCATCCGTAGGTTCTGAGGTCGAGCCATTTTGGAATGAAAGCTCACATTATACCTTCATTAATTGGGCCCACCCTAATGATGAGACAGAGATATTGTATGGTGACGATGATGATCACGGTGGCTGGCAATTAGGGGATCCTTTATATTTGTATCAGGAGTTTCGTAGCAAATCTGAAATGCAACATGCAGTCAAATTATATTGTATGAAGGCTCACCGTACTGCCGTTGTGGCAAAAAATGATGACCATAGATTTGTGATGAAGTGTCGACACCATAATGATGGATGTCCCTGGTATGTAGTCGATTAAACCAGTACAGGTTAATCGACTAAATTGTTGGTTTAGGACCCCAAATCCGAATTACACATGTTTTTTGCCCTAGGTTTCCACTCTACACTGATCCACTAAGGGAGTGTGACTTAGGGAGCATAATTTCCGAGTCAAAAAACCCATGTGGACATTAAATTCCTAAAACCAAGTCGTATGTTGTCATAACGTTTGTTTACGGTTAACAATACAAGATGTAGTCTTTTTAAACACATGTACTGATTTGCTGTGATGTGTTATGGACGAATGTGACCTGTTCAATATTGTTTTGTGCCGTGATGATCAAATTGCTAAAAAGGTTCCATTCATAAGTTATACAATATTGAAATGGAATTAAATTCATTACACAACATAACATAGATCCAAAAAACATAACAATTCTGCATTCATTAAAAAAAGTTACATTACATCAACGACTTAAAGGAAATACATGAACAAAACATAATAACATGATGTACACCCTAAATCTACTCGTCATCCCCGTCTGTGTCCGTCTCCGAGTCGTCCTCATCTGACACATGACCCCCATCCCCTGCTGCCTCAGCTACCTCACCACCTCTTGCAAGCTCCAGACGAGCAAGCCTGTCTTCCACACCCTTAAACCTTCCCTGTATGTGTCTAAACCTTTCATTCCCTTTCTTTCTCCATTTTTTATGTGCCAGCGCCATCTTTCCTATCTTCTTTGTCATTGCATTTATGCCCTTCATGACATCACGCAGTGAAAATCCACCTTCAGGTTCAGCTATCTCCTCAACCTCAGCCACATCCTCCTCCTCCTCCTCCTCCTCCACCTCTGGCTCAACAATATGGTCATCTGGGGCAACATAAGGAACCTCAACCTGGGGCATACCACTAAACTCCCACACACCCGATCTCGTGTTCTTAGTAATCTTGCACTGCTCCAATAGACGCTTTCCGAACTTGCAATTATAGCCCGTGGTCTTCTTCAACAGCTCAGTCTCCATGGGAACACCAAAGTGAACCAATATCCTCTGTACCAGACAGGCGTATGGAAGATGACCCTTATGTTTGGCCTTAAACATAAACCAACAGATATAATGCCTCCAGTTCACCATCTGGGCATGTCGGATAGCCCACATAATGGGAATGTCATGTTCCAACACCCTGGAATGATTAAAAGATCGCGGAAACAGAACGTGGGTGAGGACATAGTGTAGTATACGGGACTCCACAGAAAGCAACCCCACCGTATAGTGCAAGTGTTCCCCACGGACTCTTCTCTGCTCCTGCACGGCATCTTCTCGTACATATCCTGGAAGTACTACACCACTATCAGCGTCATACACCACAGTCTGAGAAGAGTCAAAATCATAGCCGAGTATCTCCAACCATGCAGGTGCCGTCATGATGATCTCTATTCCACAGACCTTCGACCTCAGCTCGCCCTGTACGTAGCTGAGGTTATGGTAGAAGGCCCGCACCATAAGCTCTGAATACGGACATAGGGTCTCGGCCAACACCCTCAGATGTGCCGCCTCCAACACCCCCACAATTTCAAATCCCTCCTTATCAAAAAAGGCTGTATCCAAAGATTTTGGAGCACATAACGGCCGGTTCAAATGGTCACGTACGAATGAAGCGTGGACGGCAGGGTCGTCCTCAAACAGATACCCATACGGGAGGTCAACAGTATCAGGCTCTTCGTCTTGTCGCCTTGACGAAGAAGGCCGCTCTTGCCTATGCTTGGTGCGTCTCTCAAGTGACTCATTGCCCTCATCGCTTGGTCTTCTGCGGCTCGTCATTTGTTTAGGGTACCTACAATGAAACATGTCAGCATTTAACTATATGAAACATGTCATGATGGTAATGAAAACTTGCAACATAAGCGCTGTAAACCAAAAGCAAACTTTTGCCACATACAAACTTTTCAAACAAAAAAATTCACACAATGCAAAAAAATAAACCTTAGTAGATTAGGGTTACAAAACCTACAACAAACGCTTTGATTAGAGTTCACAAATTCGGACAACAAACAAATACAAAAAATTCCTAAACCTAAAACACAATGCAAGTTAAGAAACCTTACCTATCCTTCAGATTTCACGATTTGGACCAAATTTGGGGGCAATCCACACGCCTAAGGGAAGGGTTTGGAGCGTTCTTCAGCTGCTCCTGCGGATTTGGGGTTTGGGCCGCCTCCTTAGTCGATTAGGTCATCCTACTCCCCCTCTGCCGAATGGGGTGTTTTTAAAAAACAAATCCGTCGATATTTAGTCGACTAAATATCGTTACTTAGTCGACTAAATATCCCAAAAATGTAGTCGATTAAGATGATTTTTTAGTCGACTAAATTTGCGGTAGTCCACTTTCTGAAGATTGACCATTTGCTCGACTAAAACAGCAAGGTAGTCGACTAAAAGGGGGCAGGTTGGTGGATAGTTCTTGATCAGGGGCAAATTGATTATTAATTAATTAATTAGGGGCAAAAGGGTCAAAAAGCCTATTTATTTCCGTGTAATCTCACGGTTAGATTGGATACTTGAGATGAGTTGTTTAAAAACGAAAAAAATATGTGAAATGAATAGCATCGACACTTCAAAATTCTTGACGTATCGTGTCCGACACTCACCGATACTTCCCGACACTCCAATACTCGTTGCAAAGACTCAAAAAAGATTCAAAAATTATGTTGAGTTGTATTTTGAGTTCAAACTATTAGATTCGTTAGATTACGATTACTATTTTATTGAGTTTAATATAAATATTTTGATATCTTATGTTTCTTTGCAAAATTGATGGGTATTATAAGTTTAGATTTATTTTTTATTAAATTATTGAATATTAAATATAATATACACTACAACAGTTAAAATATTATATAATATCAAAATGTGTCCTAACGTGTCGAAATTTAATATTTTTTAAAATTAATGTGTCGAAGTAACGTGTTGTGTCATATCCTATATCCCGTGTCGGTGTAAAATAGTGGTATGTAAAATATATTTCTTCCAAACGTAATGTAAAATAGTGGTAGCCTTAATCTCATCCAAATCGATGAAATTACCGACAAAAATAAATAAATGGGCCTTGAATATTGTTTTTTTTTTAATTTAACTTTCAAAATAAAAATAAATAAAAATACCCGTTTGATAAGTTCTGTTTTAGAAAAAAAAAATTGTAACTATTTTTTATTTTTAAAATGAAATTTGAGAACACACCTGAATTGTTTTTATTTTGATTTTTAATTTTTAAAATAAAAAAATACAGAAAACACTTATCTTCGTAATTATTTTACAAAACAGTTTTAAGAACAAATAAATCATAACACAATCAAACAGGCCTAAATTTTTTAGAGTTATCTTGGAGGAGTTTTTGGATATATATATATATAGGGTTTGGTGTTTGTCATTTTAAATGACATAAGTTATGTAGAAAAGAGATAGACACAAAAATATAGAAATAATGAGAGAGAGAAAGTGAATAGTTTTTTTAATTTAAATTTTAAATAAAAAAAATTATTTTGTGTTTATCGCTTTCTTAAATGACATAACTAAAGGGGTGGCAATTTGGGTTGACCCGCCCCGACCCGCCCCGCCCCGCCACCAACCCGCCAAAAACGGGGCGGGACGGGTTGACCCGCCAAAAAATATGGGTTGTAAAAATGAACCCACCCCGTTTTATGGTGGGTTGGCGGGTTGACGGGTCAACCCACCAACCCGCCAATTAAAAAAAATTTAATTAAAATTCAAAAATAAATTATATTTTATGAATTTTTTTAATATTATTTTATTTTATTTCACACTTCTCTATATTTTTTTTAGTTTCAATCTTAAATGTATACTAATATTTGTCAAACATTCTTTAGGAATTTATAAATAGATAACATTTGTCATAAATAAAATAGTTATTCTTTATTTTTTCTAGAAAGTACTAAGATAAAAAAAAAATTGAATATCACAAAAATTTAAATACTAATGAAATACTACCTAATTGTAAAAAAATAAAAAAAAATAAAAAAAAATAAAAAAATTTAAAACCCGGCGGGTCAACCCGCCCCGCGGCGGGTTGAACCCGTTTTGACCCACTTCTAGGCGGGGCGGGTTGAGGTGGGTTGGTGGGTTGAAAATCTCAACCCAACCCGCCCCGTTTTGGCGGGTTGGCGGGTTGACCCGCCGGGCTCAACCCATATTGCCACCCCTACATAACTTTATGTCATTTCAAATATTAGTTATTTTATGATTTTTTTTCAAAAATAATATTTCTCATGCAATAAAAGATAAAAAAATATCATTTTAAAGTTTAGTAAAAGAAAAATACAAATAATTTTAAGTTTCAAAATAATATCATTTTGAAATTGCACGATAATTTAAAAAAAATGTGAAATTTTTACTAAAAGTAAAAAAGATAAGATATTGTTATTATCAATGTTATTATTATCTCTTTACTGTTAATTTTTACGAACCAATGATTATTTTTTTCATGAATCAATTATTAATTCATAATAAATGATAACCATTGATTATCAAAAAAATCAGTTAAGATATAATGATGAGATTAATAGTAACAAATAACAATATCTATTTCAAAATAAAATATAGGAAACACCGATTAGGAACAGGGAAAAGGTAAAAAATAAAAATAAAAACGACATTGGGAGTCAGAACCACCATTCTTTGTTACCCTCCTCTTCTCTTCTTCTCCAAGAGGTATTCTTCCTTTCTTCTTCTTCTTCATTCATGTGTCGTTTACTATAAATCATAACTTTTGCCACCTTTTTTTTTTCATTATTAGAATTGATATCTCGCTCTGTCTCTCTTTCTGATTTCAATATGAACAAATGGGTTTTTTTTTTTTTTTTTTTTTGCTGATCATGTGATTGCACTGATTTATTTTCTGTTGTTATCTTAATTGGTATTGCTTTCAGATAAGTTTCTGTCCACACGTTATTATCTTTGTGCGTGCTTTATCATTGTGTTTTGCATTAACGTATACTCCAACTCGGTGTATATTATTATTATAAATCTCTAAATGAAGAATATTTAATTGATAAATCTCTTAATTGTTTTGCATAAGTTTCTATCATATTGTTGAAGATATGTGCATGTATTCATTTCAGTTCAAAGTTCACTATATATATCTTTGGAATAGCTCTTGAATTTTTATTGGTTCCTGGCTTTTCTCTGATGGAAGTTAACATTGGTTTTTGGAGTGCTTGTTACAGGTGCCATGGAGGAAAGAAGGGGGCTTTTATTTCTCATTATATTGGGTGCTGCTTGGGCTTGTAATGCAAGAGAGCTAGCTGCAAACACAGCAAACTCTGGTAACATATTGTTGACTGAAATTGTTCTCATCAATCTTAGAAGGTTTATAAATTATTTAACCATAAATGGAAAACAAGGAAAAGAAAATGCTGGCTACTAGTAATTTGTAAAAGTTTAGCTTGTATTGAATTGAAGAGTGTTGTGGAAAATTTATAGTTTTTAAGGATTGAGACATGGCATTATGATTAGTAGGTATTGTAAAATGAGAGGAGTGGCCAAAGGAATGGGATGAAGAATAATAATGTAATATTATTGTAGTACAAACCTTTCAGATGAGCCATTCTGACAGGCCAAAATATCCAGTGTTAAAATGATATCTGCTTTGGAATAGAAATAGATTGCTAATGTTGTCCCTAATATCTATTCTGATGTTTTTTTATCTTTCTTTTATTTTTTTGAAAACATTTATCTTTCTTTTCTTATCTTTCTTTTCTTTTTCTTTTTTTCTTTTTTCTTTTTTTCTTTTTTCTTTTTTTTTTGGGGTGTGGCCTGTCACCCCAGTATTCCTCCAATCTGGGCTCTGTCTGGTTGTATAGAACATTTATGTTCATCAAACTTAGTTGGTTGAATTGCTCTGGTTAATTTGCAGAGCTTCTTATGTTCATTTGATAGGAAAGGAAGACCCATCCTAACATGGCATTTCTTCCCTTAAGCTTTACTAATGAGTGTCAAATTCATAGATTTACCATTCCTTTAGATAAAATAGTATGAATGAAATATAGATGAATTTTTCAAATTCAAGCACTTTTCTTAAGTTTAGTACTAAGGGTCCCAATTTTGTCAAAAATATAACGTCTATGCCTTAGTTTTCATTAGACCACTGAAGCAAAAATGTGGCTTGGTTGAACATCATGCGTAAATCTTGACACTTTTACTTACAAGAACAATTTCTGTTGATTACAGTTAGAATTTTCAAATACAAATTCAGCATCAGTAATTTATCTTGTTGACATATCTTCCATATGCAGAATTAAAGAGAAAACCAGATGTGTGTGCACTTTGTGAGGAATATACTGCTGAGGCACTTGATTTTCTAAATGATAACCAGACCCAGAGTGAGATCATTGATGCCCTTCACAATATTTGCTACACGCTGTTCTCTTTCAAGCATCAGGTTGGTCTCCTTTCCTGGATCTGTTGTGAAGTTGTTTAGATGGTGTAGTTGTTCTCAGTTGTTGCAAAAATTGACTTTAATTTCCTGTTATGCTGTTTAATATTATACCAACATTTTGGGCAAAGTTTTTTTTACAAATATGATAATTATGCATATTTTAGTTCTCATAAACCGATAACACAGCCCAGTTTTTGTTGAACCGTGAACTTTCTTTGGTGAAACATGGAAAAATGAGTGATTTAAGACATAATAGTGGGACAATTATCAGCACTTTATAGGAATTTTTAGAGTATATGTGAATGTGAGTGAAATTTGGGATAAAGGTGTTGTTGATGTTGATGTTGATGTTGATGTGAATGTGAGTGAATCAGAACATATCAGACCCTATTTACTTATCTCTGTTTATTCTGTATTGCACAGTGCATAGAATTGGTGGATTACTATGCTCCCCAATTCTTCTTAGAAATAGCTTCTGCTCAGCCTGGAGAACTATGCAAAAGGATCAACTTCTGTCGATCTGCAAATATTCCTTCACTAGTTCAAGGAAATAGCTGTGGCTTTTGCAAAGATGCTGTTTCAGCCTTGCTAGTTAAATTGAAGGATCCTGACACTAAGGTTAGTAATTTAACCTGCTGATGTAAAAGATATCTTATCCCTCCTTGATAAGAAGAGAGTTTTTATACATTTTCAAGTTCCACACCTGACTTTCATCTACCCCAAATGGTTGTTGCATACTTTTCATATACCTGCAAATTAGACTTTTTTTTTTTTTTTTTTGGGAAAGCCTATGGTCTGCTGTCAAACAGAAAAAGGAATTTGATTATGGTATGGTATGGATGTAGCATATGGAATCATAGGCACAATATTTTAATATACAATATGTAATGAATATTTCCGCCATCTTTTGTTATAAGAATGATGGATTTGCAAAAATAATAAAGAGACCTATTATCAATGTTTGAGTTTTGAATTGAAAATATAGTGAAAGATCTTCCTTGAACTATTTACTAGTAGTGTAATTAATGGTTTTATGGAAGGACTCGGCTTGCAGCCTGGGGAGGGACCTACATTACCCCCCCATAAAAGATTTTTTAAGTCTATGAAGTTTTCGTGGGCTTTAGTTTATTTCTTATAAAATGAACACTTGGCACGACCCTCAAAACTTTCAGTTTTTCTTAAAAGCCTTCCTACTATTTTTGTTTTGGCCCCTCTCCGACGACTTAATCCTAGTTCCTCCCTTTGGTTTTGATCACCTTTTGTTGAATATAAAACTAACAATTTGTTATAAAACTTCAGCTAGAGATAGTGGAGACACTATTGAAGATGTGCAATTCCATGGAGAAGTTAAAGAAGGAGGTGAGAAAAATCTGAGAAATTCCCATGTTTCTTTTCCTCTCTTATTTATTGAATTACTCTTGCATTCTTAAACATCATGTTGCATGGAATCTATCCTTTGATTCCATAAAATGAAGTTTCATACTTTTATCCAGTTGACTAAAATATCATAGTTAGACCCACATTACTTTTCTTGTAGTAATAGTCCTCATGGGCAGAATCCTTACCTAGTCAATAATTTTGAACTCTAGTGTGAAAATTTATGACTCTATTCTCTGTGCACCATCTGGAGGTGAAACCGTACTACTACAATTATTGCAGATACTAGGACAAACCTCATTGTAGGAATTGGATAGGGTATTATTTATTTATTTTTTTGTGCTACAGTAGAGTGATGAGACCTTGAGATGCACTACCCCAAAAGCTAGCTCAAAGGGTGAGAGTGCCCAAGATCTTATAAACTCCACATTAGTTGTCCATACAACTAATGTGGGACTCTAAGTCTCATACCTTGCAAATGGAACCCCAACATAGAGCCTTGGAAACTGTCTTTTTGCAAAAATGCGAGGGTAAGACAACTTACAATAGACACTCATCCTTATCCTTACAAGTCGGGGAAAGTTGTGCACTGGGTTTTGCCCTTTGCGCTTTACAATAGAGGTCTAAGATCTCATGTAGGAGGGATAAGATATTAGTTCCCTTGATCAAACAATCTCCAAATAGACTTGATGCCACTTGAGCTACTTCTTCCCTACAAGGCTAATACACTTGTACAACAAAGAGAAACTTTGCAGTGCCATATGGAAAGTGCATGAAAACATAATTTTCATAACCAATTCTTCCATGTTTATATAAGATTTTCTCATAATAATCAAATTGTTTGCAGTGCAAAACGATGGTTTTCGAGTATGGACCTTTGTTCCTTGTTAATGCAGAGAAGTTCCTGAAGACAGCAGATATATGCACTGAATTACATGCTTGCCCAGCTCCCACTGTAGTTAGCCAGGAAGCCTCAATCATGGAGGAAAAACCCTTGCTTTCTGATTCTTAATCATGGGAGAAGAGTTCTAAAGGATTTATTGAGGCTTATTGCTTTAGTTGTGCTGCTGCTATATCTATTAAAAAATCAAAGAGCTTGTATCTATATGTGCAGTTGCTCTACAACAGCTACTCTCATTAAATGTCAAAGATTATAATTCTGAAATGCCAACTTTATATTATATGTATTTCTTCATTTTTAAAATTGTATAGGCAAAGTTACTTATAATTAACCCTTATCCCTAATCCTAAAAAATTTAGAGAGTCTTATGTACTGGAGTTTTTTTTTTTTTAATTAAAACTATTATAAATCAGAAATAATAACTACATAATAATTTTATCACCAAAGTGATATGTTCATGGTTTAATATGATAAGAAATCTTTTTTATTTTATTTTTTTATTTAACTATATATGAAAATAATATTTCTTTGCTTTATTTCTTTCTTCTTTGCTATCATCTAAGAAGTGAAAACCAACCTTTTTCTTTTCTTTTCATTTTCCTTTTATTCTCTGAGTATTAAGATTTATTTATTTTTATTCCTTTTTCTCGTTGAGTACCAAACGCGGGGAGAGTGACCATTTTGCCACGCTTCACCAAATTATTTACCAGACTGCCACGCGAACAGTAAAAATTCCTGGAATGCCACGCGGCATAATTCACTACACGGTGCAGCGAATTATGTTTGCAAATAATTCGCTACATAGTGTAGCGAATTATGCAGTGTCAGGCTGCACAGTCAGCAAAATGACACGTGTCAAGCTGACAGTAATTCACTGGGGTGTAGCGAATTATGTCTGTTATGCTGCCAGCTTGACACGTGTCATTTTTGCTGACTGTGCAGCCTGACACTGCATATTTCGCTACACTGTGTAGAGAATTATTTGCAAACATAATTCGCTGCACAGTGTAGCGAATTATGCCGCGTGGCATTTCAGGAATTTTTACTGTTCACGTGACAGTCTGGTAAATAATTTGGTGAAGCGTGGCAAAATGGTCACTTTCTCCCCAACACGTCCATTTCTCTCTTCTTTCTCAAGACAACACTGTCAAAATTCCAAAAGACAAATAGAAAAAGAAAAACTAATTAAAAAAAAAGAAAAGAAAAAGAATATTCCAATGATGAAAAGACGTGCACGGTGCACCTATTTGGGACTGCCCATGCATGATACTAAGGGCGAATCGGTAATTCCAGTCTGCTAGATTCCAAAAGAATAACGTGGTCCCCGCCCTGTGAACATGTCCAGCGTCACCACTAATCATAACGTCATACGTGTCCGGTCACAAATGAATCTCACACCTGTTTACGAACGTAACACGGGAAGGCTGTACCTAGTTAGCGGAGATGGTACTGTCTAACGCATCGTGTAACACCGTCATTGGGTAATTTGGAACTCTCGAGAAAACCAATTATGCTTTGTTGTCGTTCGAAGGTTGAATGATGTTCAGCGAAGCATCATTTTTCAAATTCAGATTCATTGTCCCATGTCCCAACAACTCTGACCAATCAAGCAGCAAAATTATTGCCTACATAATCATTAATCCCTTGTATTATATTAATATTGCGTCTAATCATTTGAGTTGTAAGAAGGAGCTTAGAGCGTTAGAATATTCTCTTATTCTCGAATTTCCACTCTTATAAAAACTCGATGGCAAATTGTCTTTCTTCTCTTACATGTTTCAAGTTATAACTCTGGTTACGTCTTCTTCCACTTCATTGCACTCACAAACAGAGAACACCGAGTACAAAATTACATCTCGAGTCATTTAGCAGGTAAATTGAGAATACCCATATCAATTTTCTTCTGCATGTTTTCTGATTTTTTTTTTTTTGGATCTTTATTCTTCTCTTTCTTTGAATACCCATATTTTGATTGCCTTAAAGTTTTGAACTTTATTTCTGAATTCTTTCTCGCGATTTGTTTCCCGAGAAAAATCGTTCACCACTGTATCTAAGCCTCATATTTTATGCTTTTCGAATATGGATTTGGATACGTTCTTGAAAATTAAGATGTGTTCATCTTTAAGACAAAAAAAAAAAGTCATGATTTTTATCATGCATGAAACATTATTGGTTATAACTAGTTGGATGATTGTTATTCTGATGAGTTAGTATGTGATAATCTCGCATCTATTTCTCTCCTTTTTTTGTGTGGGGGTGTTTTATATTTTTCATTTTTCATTTTTATTTTTTCATCTTATTCGTTTGAGGATTTTGGTTTAATTTAATTTTTTCATTTATTACATGGGAAAAAAGCATGAAAATAGCTAGATAGATTGCCAAACCTATGTCATGATTATAATGGAAAGTGGAATGACATGCTTATAGAAACGTTTGCCAACCCTGTTATAGTTATATTGCCTGTTTTCAACCTCGTAGAATATTTCTCCCATTTTTAGAAAATTAAGGGCATATCACAAACCATCACATTGACAACAATGAGGTAATACAGTGGAAATGGAAAAGATCTTTAATTCTGAATTTATTTTGCTTGATGGGACGTTTTTATCCTTTTTACAAGTGAAGTATGCTTCCACTTTTGTTTTCACTTGTTTTTCTTTTTCTTTGTCATGAACCATTTATTGGTAAAATCTCTATAAACAACTAGACTACTTGAGAGAACTGTAATTGATGCACTTAATACTTTTTGGTTTTTGGATTTTTACCACTTGTTTTAGTCTCTTGCGGTTGAGATTGTTAAAGAATGGCATCTGAAGGGAGTTATAAATATTACAAAATAAAGATTAGTCTTACCTATTCTTAATTTAGTTAGTGCCTTTAGTATCTTATGTTGGTTTTGCACATAAAAGTTTCATGTAATTTATTTAGCAAGATTTTGATTGAGTTTACTTATTGAATTTGCTCGTCTTTCTTTCAGGTGTGCCTTTCATTATATATTCTGCTGCTTTGTAATTAAAAGGTTAACCAGGTACTGCTTTATTCCTTGATTGTTCTACAAAAGTTTTAAGAAGCCCATATTCTTCAGCTTTCTCTAGTGTCATCACAAAATCAGGGAATGCTGAAAGATGTGCTTGATGGTCAAAAACTCCTTCTCTGAAGCTATTGAGGTTGTACCTCCATTTGAGCTACCCTTGTTCATCCTTGACGAGATTGGGTGTTTAGTCCACTGCCCATATCTACTTTGTGCTCAAGTAACTGAGGTGGCTAGAAATCTCAGCCATTGTGTGATTTCCAAACATGATGTTTGTGAAGACGGTTGAGCTTTGAATTTCTTGAGAACCATTTTCCTGCTTTTGGCCACATAATTGCCTGTTCTTGGTACTATTGATATTAGCATTAGTTTTGTGCAAAAAGTTGTAATAGAAATGGAACAGAAAGGAAATGTTCTTATGCAAAGATATGAACTAGGGAGATTACTAGGCCAAGGAACCTTTGCAAAGGTATATCATGCAAGGAACATTATAACTGGCATGAGTGTGGCCATTAAAGTTGTTGACAAAGAGAAGGTTTTGAAAGTTGGGATGATTGATCAGATTAAGCGTGAAATTTCAGTGATGAGACTAATCAGGCATCCACATGTGGTTGAGCTTTATGAGGTAATGGCCAGCAAAACCAAAATATACTTTGTCATGGAGTATGTAAAAGGTGGTGAGCTCTTCGCCAAGGTATCCAAAGGAAAGCTCAAGCAAGACGATGCTAGGAGATATTTTCAGCAATTGATCAGTGCTGTTGACTACTGCCATAGCAGAGGTGTATGTCACCGCGATTTAAAACCAGAAAATCTTCTATTGGATGAAAATGGAAATTTGAAGGTCTCAGATTTTGGGTTAAGTGCTCTTGCTGAGTCTAAGCACCAAGACGGATTGCTCCATACTACATGTGGTACCCCAGCCTATGTTGCTCCAGAAGTGATCAACAGAAAGGGTTATGATGGGACCAAAGCTGATATATGGTCATGTGGGGTGATCTTGTATGTTCTATTGGCAGGTTTTCTTCCTTTTAGAGATTCAAATCTGATGGAGATGTATAGGAAGATTGGTAAGGCAGAATTCAAATGTCCTAACTGGTTTGCACCAGAAGTACGCAGGTTATTGTCCAAAATCTTGGATCCAAACCCAAAGACCAGGATATCATTGGCAAAAATTATGGAAAATTCTTGGTTCAGAAAGGGGCTTGAGAATCCAACTGTTACTGACAACAAAGACAAAGAACTAGCTCCTCTGGATGCTGATGGAGTTTTTGGAGCTTGTGAGAATGGGGGTCCTGCTGAAGAGTCAAAGCATGAACTATCAAAACCTTGTAATTTAAATGCTTTTGATATCATATCCTTTTCATCAGGTTTTGACTTGTCCGGTTTGTTTGAGGAGACTGATCAAAAGAAAGAAGTGCGGTTCACATCTAACAAGCCTGCCTCAATTATCATATCCAAGTTAGAAGAGATCTGTAAGCGGCTTCGGCTTAAAGTGAAGAAGAAAGATGGAGGTTTGTTCAAGTTGGAAGGTTCCAAGGGAGGAAGGAAAGGGCCTTTGGGTATTGATGCAGAGATTTTTGAGATCACCCCGGTTTTCCATTTGGTGGAGTTAAAAAAGTCCAGTGGAGATACATTGGAGTACCAAAAGCTTTTGAAACAAGATGTTAGGCCTGCACTTAAGGACATTGTTTGGACCTGGCAAGGAGAACAACCACAACAATTGCAACATGGAGTAGTACAGAAAGAGGAACAGCCTTCTCATTCTGGCATATCAGAGCTTGTATCACAACCAACTTTGTAATGAATATGATGTCCCTAAATTCCTTTTTGTATGTTGTGTTTTTCTTCATTATAGTTTTTCATAGAATAAGGTGGTTAAGCATGTTCGGATAGTTGCTCAACTTGCCTAATTAATAGTTATGTTTGAACATTTGGGTCTTTTGTTCTTTATCTATTGACTATGTTGGAAATGGCATTTGGATTTTGCAGCTTAAATGGTAAGCATTAGGAACTTGCAGTAACTCTATTAGCATACCTTGACAGCTGCCTATGTTCCCTCTTGAAATAAAACTGCTTGACCTTGTCTTTCTCTGTTACACTATTTAGGTTCCCTTATTTATATGGACTATGAAAATCAAGCACGGTCAATTTTAATTTATAAATTTCTTTTTTTAAGATTATTAATTTGTAGGAGCAGCTTATAATGTTCTTGTCCAAAAACCTTAAATTGATGTACCTTTCCCTATGTTTCCATTGCTTTATCAGCAACTCTGGCTAATGGTAGGAATAGTCATAAATTAACTTGCAAAAGCTTAAATTATTATGTTTAGATATATAAATAGTTTTGTATTTCTTATAGAGTCTCTCATTAAAAGTCTTTTAGAGTTTAAGCATTAATAATGCACAAGCCTTCTATATCTTGTGCTGAAAATTTTATTTAGAAGAAATATAAATGACAAGGAACAAACTCTTGGTCTCGACTCACTTGTTCATAAAGATGTAATGCTACGTTAATTTAATTTAATTTTTTTCTAAAAGCTTAAACCCCATTAAGTAAATGCATATAGATAATCTTTTTCTTTCTAACAAAAGAAGCCTGAGCTCTATTTGGGTCCTTCATGAATGGATTATCAATTTGGTGCTGCAATTATAGAAAGTGGAATGCTTAAGCTAGCCACTGGCCATGTTATTGGGTGTCATTGCAGCCACCCAAAGTAAAAGATGAAAGGCATACCGCATATATGAGGTGACTTATAGTTCAAGTAAGAAACATAAAATTCGTCATTTGAGCTTGCTCGAGTAGTTTGTGCCACTTATGGTTAGCCAATAATGGGTTTCGGTCATTGGTGGCAGATATCAAACGTTTCATATACTACAATAGTTGGATATTGGGATGGTCATTATATAAGGTGGTGCTACCACTATCTTGATCTTTCCTAGACTATTAGGTCGAGGATACAAACACTTGAGATATTATTGGATATAATCTTGATTTAGGTGGGTATTTACGATTTTGAAAGAAGAAGAAAAACTAATTTTAAAGAAGAAAAACATACTTCTTAGCAATTCTATTGGTTATGGTCTTGAGGAGAAACACCTGCTTACCACGGCTATTATGCTCAAGCAGTTACTAAAATGTCAATTGAGCTAAACATTTTTTATGCAAATAAAATACGGAAAAACTTTTTGGTGATTATGTGAATACTTATTTAACTTCGCCTGTGTATGCTTGCATGCAGGGGTGTTGCCGAGCCGAGCCGAGCTGAGCTTTGGTCTTAATGGGCCGAGCCTGTGTTCAAATGTGTCAGACTGGCCTTAGCCTGTTACCTGTTACGAATATAATATCATCATGTGGCTTGGCTCATTTACAAAAAATAAAAGCCTTGTTTAGCCTGTTTAAAAAAATAAGATAACAAAAATTTATCCAAACAAAATATACAATCAACAACACTAGTAATTCCATAAATATTCATAAATTTAATGTATATCCAAATAGCATAATAAAAAATAAAATCATTTAAAAAGTCTGTTTAATTAATAAAATGGGATGAAATGAATTGAGAAGAGAGAGAAGACTATCACAAGTAGTATAAAAAATAAAAAAAAATAAAAAAAATAATATATTAGGCAAGCCTGAGAGGCTCTAAGGCCGAGCTTTTGAATTGGAGCCTGAGGCCTTTTTATTAAACGAGCTTTTATACAAGTCCAAGCCTGAGTCCAACAATCAATTTTAGACATGTAAGTTCAGGCCTTCACGAGCCGAGCCAAAGGCCCCTGGCTTGTTTAGCAACCCTACTTGCATGCATGGTCTGTCTCAAGCCAGGATAAAGGAGGAGGGTTGGCATCAGGTGTAGCGAACCGGCCATAAAAAGCAGCTATATTTATGAGATGAACCCTTATAATTTTTCGTTGGGGCGTACCCTTCATAGCGACGCGTTGCATCGGCTCCCGGGTGTAGCGAGAAATGGGCTAGGGCCCTTGCCACAAGGCAAGGCGCTGTATCGGGCCCCGGGTGTAGTGATAAATGAGCTAGGGTCTTTGTCTCAAGGCAAGGCGCTAGGTCTCCACCCGGACTTGGTGAGAAGTATGTCAGGGTCATAACACGCAGATGGACGAGCGTGGCAGGCAAGTACAACCCAGGGGTTAAGGATGTGATTGGGAAGTTGGAACATAGGAACATTAACGGGTAAATTGAGGGAGTTATCAGATGTTTTTGCTAGAAGGAAAGTGAATAATGTTTGCTTGCAAGAAACTAAGTGGGTTGGAGAAAAGGCCAAGGAAGTGGATGTAACTAGTTTCAAGTTATGGTACACAGGTATAAACAAGAGTCGAAATGGTGTTGGAATTATGATCGATAAAAGTTTCAGAGATAAAGTTGTTGACGTCAAAGGAAAGGCGACAAGATTATTCTAGTTAAGCTGGTAGTGGGTGATTTAATCTTGAATATCCTCAGTGTGTATGCACCCCAAGTTGGATTGCAACCAAATGAGAAGAGCCAATTTTGAGAAGACTTGGAGGAGGTTTTAAGGGGGATACCAGAAGAGGAGAAGATTTTCTTAGAAGGAGATATAAATGGTCATGTTGGTAAAAGCAATGGAGGTTTTGGCTATGGGACAAGAAACGAGACTGGAGAAGATATCTTGAATGTTGCACTAGCCTACGATTTGATTCCAGAGAACACTTTTTTTTGGGAAAAGGGAGTCACATCTAACAGTGGCTGTAATCGTAGTCAGATTGATTTCTTTTTGGCTAGAAGAGAAGATAGAACTTCTTGTGTCGATTGTAAGGTATACCCTGAAGAGTGTGTTGCTACGCAACATAAGCTGGTAGTCCTGGAGATTCGGTTCAACAAAGTACTTACAATGAGGAAGATGGCTCAAGACCCAAGGATAAGGTGGTGGAAGCTTAAGGAGGAAAAAGAGAGAGAGTTCAACGAAAGAATGTTGCATGAAGGACCTTGGGAGTTTGATGGAGGAGCAAATGCAATATGGAATGAGATGGCTGTGTATGTGTATTCAGAATATGGGAAGAAAAGTGTTGGGAGAAAGCAAAGGAAATGGATTTTATACAAAGAAAACATGGTGGTGGAATGGAGAGGTGCAAGAGGCAATTAAACAAAAGAAGAAATGCGTTAGATCTTTGCATAAAAGTCTCAATGAAGAGAACTTGCAAAAGTTTAGATTGGCGAGAAAAAATGCGAAGAAAGCAGTGCGGGAAGCTAGAGGCAGGGTTTTCGTCGATTTGTATAAAAATCTTGGGAGCAAGGGTGGTGAAAAAGGTATGTATAAACTTGCAAAAATAAGGGATAAGAAAAGTAAAGACCTCACCCAAGTTATATGTATCAAGGACGAAAATCAAAAACTTTTGGTGAGAGATAAAGATGTAAATGAAAGATGGATGAACTACTTAAATAAGCTGTTTAATGGGGATAACAATAAAAGTGAGGTGGACTTGAATGATGCTTATGATGATTTGAATAGAAGATTTGTGCGCAAAATTAATACACATGAAGTTAATGAGGCTTTAAAGAGAATGAAGACTAATAAAGCCTTGGGACCTGATGGTGTCCCTATTGAAGTGTGGAAAAGCCTGTGGGATGTGGCAATAAAATGGTTGACCAACCATTTCAATAAGATTCTTCAGACAAATGATTTTTATGCTATAATTCTGATTTTTTTAATTAATCAATGTATCCAACTATTATTTTATTTTTAAAAGATCTCGAATGTGAGAAATTAGAATAATTTAATTTTCAAGAGATGAAAATTTTGGTCAAATATTCAAAAAATTTGTTATTAACAATAAATTTTACAAAATTTATGTTAATATAGTTATCAAAATAATAATTATATTGTTATTATTAAAAATAAATTTTATTAATTTAAGTTTGCAAAAAATTAAAAAATTTGGACAAATAAAAATTACTTACTATATCAATTATAATGGTGTACTTGGCACATTCTATTATATATATATATATATATATATATATATATATATATATATATATATATATATATATTATCTTGCAACCAATTTTGTTTGGTGGGCCTTTTATGTTGGGCTGGAAAAAAGAGAGGTGAATGTGGGTTTCAAGTTAGGGTTTTCTCATATATTCATTTTAAAAAAATGGAGCCTCCGTTTTCAGAACCACATGGTCGCGTGAACCACAAACAAATGAAATCTGAACCATTTCAAGCTAACGTTGAAGATTTACTGCCCCTAAATATTGTAGAGGATGATGTGCCAATCAATCTCTTTGCTACTGCTGCAGAGTTAGACATGATTCCTATCCATGAGGGGGATGAGGAATCAAATGATGACGGACAAGAGACTTATTCAGATAGTGAACCTGAATTGGACGAATATGAGACTCTAGAGGAAGGCGCATAAGAAGAAGTAGAAGAACAGGATTCATCCGAATGATCACTCTCTAATATTTGTTTACTGATGTTTGTTATGCTAAAGACATTTATCAATTTGCCTTGACTTGTAAACTTTTTTGAGATTGTTGTTCCGTACATTTCATTACGCTTCGATTATTTATGATAGAGCTCATTAGTAACTTGTTTATGGTTGGGTATTACGTATTATTTTGTATATATTCAAACATTATTTTTATAAAGCTTTGCAGATGGATCATTCTAAGCCAGATGACACTGGTGCATGCAGTAGAGGACGTGCCCGTCCTATCACCGCCGGCAAAGGAGATAGGATAGAGCCTGTGATGCCTCCTGATATGTGCTCAACATATAAGGAAATCTAAACCAAAAAGAGAAAGAATGTGATTGAATCTTAAGCAAAAAGGGCGATAATCACTGTTAATCTGTCAAATTCTTAATCAGAGAATGCATACTGATTTCATGTTGATTTCGTAGGAAAAATAGACAAATTGGAGCTAAAAAGGGAAAGCCAATCTGAAGGCCCACGCTCTTAGCGTGGGTATGACGCCCCTAGCGTGAGGAGAGACCTTTCATACAGAGACAACCACGCTACTAGCGTGGGATTCACGCTAGTAGCGCCAGAGTTCCAAAACAGGCAGAAGTTACCACGCTACTAGCGTGGGATTCACGCTAGTAACGCCATCCTTTTTCACAACCCACGCTTGCAGCGTGGCAGCCACGCTAGTGGCGTGGAGCTCCAGGATATAGAAGAAAACCTCCCACGCTCACAGCGTGGATCTCACGCCAGTGGCGTGGGAGGTGCGGATAATTCAACATGGAATCTTTTTCAATCAGAGACAAGATCACAGTGAGATTTTGGAAAGAAATTGGACCATGCTTCTCCACTAGGTCAAGGACTCTATAAATAGAGACTCAGACCTCAAGAGAAAAACACACTTTTGCACGGAGCGACAGGAATCGGAGCAAGCCTTCGGTGACTGCCGATCAAGATTTCTTCTTTCATTCTTTCCGGTTATTTCTAGTTTTTATGAATTCTTTTGAATACTTTGTTTTGTCATACATGAATATGTCTGGCTAGTTTTTTTATATTGTGGTAAGGGTCACGACTCTTGATGTGAACCCCTTGTATTTTGGTTAAGTTTATGATTAATTATTCAATTGAATTTATTTTACTCTGTTCTTCATCCCATAATTCTTTTAGAATTCGCGACTCTATTAGGATTGCGAGGGTTAGGGTTCACAATAAGGATATTGGGATTCTAATTCCTGACAAAGGGTAAGATAACTATTCATGTATGCACTAGGGATAGGCTACATGAACTGCAAATGTGAAAAATTCACTGGGCTTAAGGATTAACTTGAAAAGGGATTTCTAAGGGATTAGGATTCTAATAGGGTTAATAAGGTTAAGATCACTAAGGGATTAGGGCTTAACTCATTAATTATAGATGGTGAATTATTTGGTCAATTGGGTAATTAAATATAAATATTAATCAATATTACAAGGTGGGGATCGGAAAGGTGTTGACATCCTTTACTGCAATAGTTTTTCTTTTAATATTTTTCTCAAATCTCAATCTTTGTTTTTTTAATTTCTTCAAATTTCTCTCTGAATTATTCACGAAATATTGAATAGTTCACAATTGTTACAAATACCATTATTTTCAAACCAACCCTTGTTCATCCAATAAGAAAGGAATAGTTAAATTTAAATCTGGTGCCTCAATCCTCGTGGGACGATATCTTAGTCACTTTTTATTACTTGGTACGATCGGTGCACTTGCCGATTTTACGCAACACCTCTGATGCTCTCCGGCAAGTATACCGATCGCACAAGTAATATAGAAAGTAAGTAGAGTATCGTCTCCACAGGGATTGTAAACCAAGTACTACAATAACCAGTCCCCTTAAGTTGGAAAACTCGGTTTGCGGTTTGGAAAATTGTGAATTGAATTCGAGTGACAATATGAAATAAAAATAAAGACTTGTTTTTATATTTTTCTTTAAGAGAAATAAAACAATAACAATGAGAATTGATTTCAAAAAGATGAGAAAAATATTGTAGCTAGAGCGCACTCACCTTATGATCCCCACTTCTTACTTTGGATTGATTCACAATATTTATTCATATAATTACTCGGATAAATTATTATCTAAAAATATTTTTTAGTTAACCCTCAATTCCTTGCAAGGTTAACCCTTTAATCCCCAATTGGAACCCCAATTCCTTGCAATGTTCCTCATGGGATTTAAGCAATGAGCGCAATAATTTAAGCATCCACAATTAAATACACATCTATTCCTAGCATGCATACCAATTGTTGTCCTACCCCCTTTCAAGATCAAAACCCCAATATTCCTATCTAGGGTTCTAACCCTCAAACTATTCCCAACTATCAGATTGATCAGTTCTAATAAAGAGAATAGGAAATACGCACAAGGTAGAGACAAAGATAATTATATAAATGAATAAAACTAAATCAATCCATCGCAACAAGGGTTCACATAAGGCTCGTGACCCTAACTACAATAAAAGAAAACTAGCCAAGCATATTCATGGCTAAAAATAATTCAATATTCGAAAGCATAAAATTACAGAGAAAAAGATGAAGAAGAAGAACTGTGGAAGAATCCTTCAGAGCTCTGTCGTCGGCCTCCTCTGACTGGATGAGATGAGATCCCTAGGTCTAGCACAAGGATCTATTATAAACTTTATTTTTTTTCCTTCTTCCAAAAATACCCCGCGGAAAGACGGTGTTATTTTCTCGTAACCCGGCGCCAGTTGGCGCCGGTTTGGCGCACGTTTGCGCCAACTTGCTGCCTCGAATACGAAAGGTGTGTGGACACATTGGGGCGCCAATTGGCGCCATCCCTTCTTGTTTTGGGCGCCATTCTCCCTTCACTTGGCGCCGATTTGCTTCAAGTTCGGCGCAAGGTGGCATGGTGGCGCTAGTTTGCGCCATTCTGGCGCCAACTAGCGCCAATTCTCTGGCATTTGGCCTGTGCAGTACGACGCAACTCTGCGTGGGATTTCTTCACTTTGGCGTCAACTCGCGCCAACTCTCTGGAGATTGTACTGATACTAATATGATGAGTTGCATCATTTGACTTTTTATCTTTTCAGTTCTATTTCCTGTGGAAATACAATCAAGACGTGAGAAATATTATTGACAAGAAAGAATCAATATAATTAGCAAATATGTAATTAAATTGCTCTTTTGTGACTCAATTTTTATCAATTTTAACACACAAAATCATACTTGCCAGAGGCACATCAAACCATTCCCAGATTTAAACGTTGCTGTCCCCAGCAATGTACAAGACTCAATCCAGGAAACAATTAATTCTTCCAATACAATATCATACAGACAATCAAAAGATCACTATGCTAAGCATGACTGAATCAATGCAAAGAACTCCTAACAATGCCTTCTATTCTCATGAACATATCAGTATCTAGCTTGAACACCCCTCACCAAGATAATCATATAACGCTCAGCACTCAAGTGTTTAAGGGAGTAACAATCACTCAATCCATCACAGCAATAACATTACCATAAGCTTGATCATATTCTCAAAAATTCTTAAAAATGAAGAATCAAACACATGCATCAATTGATCAAAAGGACTTCTCAGGTTGTAACTTGGCCGGATTTAAGGGTAGGAATTTATGGACAGTAGCTCAAACAACAATGAGATTGAAAAACTGATATTATTTCATTTTTAACACATTCACTCAATGATTTTGCTCCACTAACATTCCCACAGAATTTCGGGAATTAATTCCTTTCGGCCACATTTTCTTTACATTCACCCTTTTTCTTTTTCAAAACTTTTTGTTTTAAGGGCACAGATGAAAATTTTCCTCCCCTAATTATTAGACCTCTGTGGAGCTTACCTCAATTTATTTGTTTTCTTTTCAACAATTTAGTAATTCAATCTCAATCAAGGTAAGTCATATGGATATAGGCTAAGCCATCAATCAGGCCACAAGTCATTTAACAACAAATAAGTTCAGGCTCAAAGGGGCTAACAATGGAAAAATTCATACAGGTGGGTTATTTTTGGCCAATAGCTAACAAGAACAAAATGCCTTTATCATATCAATCAATACATGCATAACAGAGAAATAGAGCAAGTTCTAGAATGCTATCACAGTGAGGTCTCTCAGAATAAAATAAGTGTTTAAGCACAAAACCTCACCAGCTATGATGACAAGCTAGACTTCCAAAAGAACATCAGGCATCATTAATCATTCAAACACAAAATTCAGACAAACGAGCAATCATGAAGTCTACTCATGCCCATACAATATCATGCCAGAAGTTCATACAAAACATGTTTCCTAGGATGAATCAGGCAAGTTAACTAGGGAAAGCATATCTAAACCTGGGACCTGCTCAGAAAACATGTTCAATTTTTTTTTTTTTAGAGACAGAGCACACAAAAATAACTAACAAAATTAACTAAGAAAAATTTAAAAAGAGTTTAGAATATCTCCCCTGATAAAAGAACTGCAGTTTCAAAATGCTTTCCTAAAGCCTACCATTCCCAGATTTAAAGAATTGTTGTCCCCAGCAATAATCAATCCTAAAAGATGGATGATAAACCTGCACCAAGGAACAAACTGTGGCATATAGGATACTATAATACGCACAATACAGCATCAGAATACGTGGAGAAATATACAAACTTAAAACAGCAAAGTGACCTTAACATCAACCTATGGTCATGATAAAACAACAAAGTACTCAAAAGATAAATAAACTAATATACACTAAATCTCCGTCAGTAAGGAGACATCAATCATCCTCATCGTCACTCTCTTCCATGACCATCCTCCTAGCAGCATTGAATGGGTCAGGAATAGGACGATACATCTGTGGGTCCATAAATGGCTGTGAGGGCATGGGAACATCAGCTGGAGCTGGAGCTGGAGCAGGATAAGGATTCTGATACACATAGGGAGGAGGAACCTCTGGGTACACAGGCTGAAATGTCTCAAACGGGACAGAAGGATATGCATGCTCCAGGAAGCGCTGAAAATATTCTCCCTGCATAATGATCTTCTCATTTTGAATAGACAGCCGTGAAAGCTGCTGTTGCATTCCATAAAAATCAAAAGTAGGAGAAGATCCCTGTGGAGCAACTGGAGCTGCTTGATCATAATGTGCTTCAGGAGTATCTGGCTCAGGTACCTGAGGTTGAATAAGCATACGTGGAACACGTGGAGATGGAGTTCTAGTAGCATTTTGGCTCGTGCTTCTGAACTCAACCTCAGATTTATTACACTGATCTATGTAAGTAGCCAAAGTCAGCATAGATGCAGGCTGAACGTCAAACTCTTCATTCTCAGCGAAGAGCACTCCTGCCCGGGTAAATAAATTGGAAATAAGGGAAGCAAACCCCAGATGTTCTTTCTTTCTACTCACTTTCACCATATGATAAATTCTATCAGATAACACTGTAGAAATGTCCAATCTTTCTGGCCCAATAAGAATATATAACAGAGATGCCCGCTCAATATTCACATCTGACAGATTAGAAGAAGGCAAGATATTGGCATTCACAAAATACTGCCAGAAACGGCATTCACCAGTAAGCTCTTTCATACGTAACTTTTCTTGGATACCACCGGCGTTAGTGCCCCATTTGGAGAGTGGTTGAGTAATCCCTTTTCTTACCCTTTCTGTCAAAGAAGAAAATTCATCCCGGTATAGCCTGCGCCCCATACTAGGCAACATTCTGTTATACAAAGAGGTATATTCACAAGAAGTCTGTTGCCTGAAAGCTGTCATCAGGTAGGACTCAATGGTGGCTGCATCAAAAGGAACCATAACTCCTCTAACCCATGAAGTTCTAGTGGTATCTAAATCCTCCAGTTCGGCGTTGGCACAGAGCTCCTTAACAATTGAGCTTGAGGCTGGTTCAGCATAACTTACCAGCACCTCCCATTTCCTTCTTTGGATGGTTTGCATAATGGGATTATCTTCTGGCAGATCCATATCAATGGTTTTTTCATGAATAAAGCTCTTGTTCTCATAAAGGTCATAGAATCTCTTTTGGGCTTCCATGTTCACAAATCTGCCTTCATCCAACTGCGAAACTTTTCGCTTCTTTTTACTACCACTTGTTGCTGGTTCTTTACCCATAAAGATCTGAAAATCAGAAAAATAATCCA
>NW_026899512.1:0-85372 GCF_033153095.1 Gastrolobium bilobum | reverse complement strand
ACTGACCGATTCAAACTTTATGGACTGGTATCGGAACTTGAGAATTGTTCTTAGGACCGAAAAGATAGCTTACGTTCCAGATGCTGCATTACCCGTAGCTCTTAGGGAAGGGGAAGATGGGTTCGCGGAATTTGATTTCGAGGCCCACAAACAGCACATGGATGACAATGTGATGCCAGTCTGCATTATGTTGGCATCCATGTCGCCTAAACTGCAAAAGCAGCATGAGCATATATGGATGCTCCCTCTATTATCCTGCATCTCAAGGAGTTGTATGATATTAAAGGCAGGCATGAAAGGTATGAGGCCTATAGAGAATTATTCTCTTGTAGGATGTCTGAGAGCATGTCTATGAGTAGTCATGTTCTTAAGATGATCAGACTCATTGAGAAGCTAGGAAATCTAGGCTTCATCATGGATGCCGAGCTAAGTAATGACTTAGTCCTCACCTCACTTCCACCTTCCTTTAGTCAATTCATTATGAATTACAACATGCATGGGATGCTTGTGAGCTTGCCTGAATTGTTAAGTATGTTAACAACTGCTGAAGTGTCTATCAAGAAGGATAGGACACAAGCTCTTCTGATTGGTGGGCCTAGCAAGGCCAAGGGTAAGGGCAAGGAGCCTGCGAAAGGCAACTCCCTTAAGCCCAAAGGAAAACTCAAGAAAAAGAAAGGAAAAAAGAAGGGTAAGAATGCATCCAAGGACAAAAGCGATGTTGAGTGCTTCCAATATGGCAAGAAAGGCCATTGGAAGAGGAATTGTCCAGACTACCTGAAGAGTGTGAAGGACAAGAAGCATGGTGATGCTTCTACCTCAGGTATTTACATGATTGAGATAAATTATTCTTGTGCTAATTTGACTTCATGGGTATTGGATACCGGTTGTGGTTCTCATATGTGCAATGTGTTGCAGGTGCTTAGGAACCCTAGAAGATTGGAGAAGAACGAGGTGGACCTCTGCGTTGTTGATGGAGCAAGAGTTGCTGCTAATGCTGTTGGAGACACCGACCTTATTTTGCCTACGGGCCTTTTGTTGCATTTGAATAATTGTCTTTATGTTTCTAGCATTTCTAGAAACATTATTTTTATTTCTTGTTTAGAACAAGATGGTTTTGCTTTCACTATTAGGGATGGTACATTTCTATCGTTTCGAATGATATTGTTTTTGGTACTGATTCTTTAATAAATGGCTTATATGTTTTGGAAATGAGAACTGAAGTGCTCAATGTAAATGTGAAACGACCTAGGATAGATAATCAATCTTATCTTTAGCACTGTAGGCTAGGGCACATAAACGAAACAAGATTGTCTAGGATGCATGCAAATGGATACCTAGATTCCATGGATTTGGAATCCTATGGACAATATGAATCTTGTCTAGCTGGGAAAATGACTTGTCACAAGCCCAAAGGGCTTGAGAGTCATAGGGCTAGTGAGTTATTAGAACTCATTCACTCTGATGTTTGTGGGCCAATCTCTATAGAGGCTAGAGGAGGATACTCCTATTTCATTACCTTTACTGACGATAAATCGAGATTTGGGTACGTGTACCTAATGAGATATAAATCTGAAGCTTTTGAAAAATTCAAAGAGTTTAGGAATGAAGTAGAGAAACAGCGTGGCAAGATGATTAAGACATTGCGATCAGATCGTGGTGGTGAATATCTGAGCCATGAGTTTCAAGATTATCTGAGAGAAAATAGAATTCTCTCGCAGTTTACTGCACTTTAGACACCACACCAAAATTGTGTCTCCGAAAGGAGAAACAGGACCTTGTTAGACATGGTCAGGTCTATGATGAGTGAGACTCAACTTCCAAAATCGTTTTTGGGATATGCCTTAGACACAGCGGCATACCTTCTAAATAGGGTACCGTCTAAATCTGTTCAGACCACACCATATGAGATATGGAATGGTAAGAGACCCAACCTGAGTTACCTCAGGGTATGGGGATCGCCAGCATATGTCAAAGCGTTGGCATCAGACAAGCTTAGTGCTGAAAGTACTAAATGTATATTTGTGGGGTATCCCAAAGGTACTAAGGGATACTACTTTTACTCTATGGATGAACACAAGGTGTTTGTGTCCAAAAATGCTGAGTTCCTTGAGAAGGATTTGATCTCTCAAGGAGCCAGTGGGAGTAAGATTGATCTTGAAGAAGTTCAAGGACCACAAGAACAGATTGAGGAACCCGAGTCTGCTCCACAGGCGACGTTCTCCAATGGAGAAGTAAACACACAACTCCGTAGGTCTACTAGGGTCATCCATCCACCTGAGAGGTATGGGTTTGTGATTGAGAATCAACAAACCGTCGAGGATGATGAACCTAGTAACTATGAGGAGGCGGTCAAGGATGTTGACTCCTCTAAATGGCTTGAAGCCATGGAATCTGAAATAGATTTGATGCATCAAAACAAGGTATGGACCTTGGTTCCTAAACCACAAGGAATAGTTCCTATCGATAATAAATGGGTCTTTAAAAGAAAGACTGATGCAAATGGCAACGTTCAAACCTGCAAAGCTAGGTTGGCTGTGGAAGGATATCGTCAAAGACACGGAGTTGACTATGATGATACTTTCTCAACAGTTGCCATGATCAAATCTATTAGGATCATGCTTGCAATAACAAGCATCAAGGAGTTGGAATATTCGTTTTGATGAAGTCGTTAGGAGTAACGGTTTCATCAAGAATGAGGATGAACCTTGTGTTTACAAGAAGGTTAGTCGGAGTAATGTCGTCTTCCTGGTACTTTATGTAGATGACATATTGCTAATAGGAAATGACATCCCCACATTACAAACAATGAAATACTGGCTTTCAAAAAGCTTCACCGTAAAGGATTTGGGAGAAGCGGCCTTTATACTTGGTATAAAGATCTATAGAGATAGATCCAAGAGGCTGCTGGGTTTATCTCAATCCACGTATGTTGACAAGATGCTAAAGAGGTTTAGCATGGAAAGGTCAAAAGGGGTTTTCTTCCTGTTAGTCATGGGGTACATCTTTCCAAGGCTATGTGTCCTAAGTCACAGCCTGAGAAGGATCGCATGAGTGGAATTCCATACGCTTCGGCTATTGGATCCATCATGTATGCCATGATATGTACGAGACCAGATGTCTCATATGCTTTGAGCATTACGAGCAGATACCAGTCTGACCCTGGAGAGGGTCACTGGACAGCAGTCAAGACCATCCTTAAGTACTTAAGAAGAACTAAGGATGCGTTTCTGGTCTATGGTGGGGTTGATGAGCTTTCAGTGAAAGGGTTCACTGATGCCAGCTTTCAGAGTGACAAAGATGACTGCAAGTCACAGTCAGGGTTCATATTCACCTTAAATGGTGGGGCAGTATCTTGGAAGAGTTCCAAGCAGGAGACAACAGCAGATTCAACGACAGAAGCTGAATACATTGCTGCTTCAGAAGCGGCTAAGGAGGCCGTGTGGATCAAGAAGTTCATATCTAAACTAAAGGTGGTTCCAAGCGTGGATGAGCCCATGCAGTTGTTTTGCGACAACACTGGAGCCATTGCGCAGTCAAAGGAACCTAGGTCTCATCAAAGATCTAAACACGTGCTCCACAGTTATCACCTGATTAGAGTAATCATTGATAGGATAGATGTAAAGATGGATTATGTTCCCATAGATAATAACCTATTTGATTCTCTTTCAAAGGTTGTTTCTCAGAGAAAACATGATAGTAATTATGAGGCTTTAGGTATACGACTTAGGTCAGATTGGCTCTAGGCCAAGTGGGAGCTTGTTAGTATATGGATGTCCTAGAGACAATCTTTTGATTAGATGAGGACATATGTGGACCTTTTATATTGTCGCAAATCAATAAAAATCACTCTTTATCCTGTTTCATACTTTGTTTCAATATTATAGTTAATATTTTATATGAGTAACTGGATGAACCCCTTGGAATAAAATAGGTATCTCTTGAGTATCTGTGATGAGATCACGATCATGAGGATTCAAGGATACTGGATGTTTATTCCTAATTTTATGTTCCTAGTCTAGAGACACTGAGAATGGGAATCAGTGATCTCGGGTAAGACTAGCACGACTAATCTACTTGTATTCGGATGCAAGGTAAAGACCTCATGAGTTACAGATATGGAGATGTCTTAGCTAAGGTCGTGGGTGGACCTATAAGAGTATAGCTCGCACTGAACAGACCCACAAAGAGACTCTATGAGGAAATCTTACAAAAGTATCATTAGAGAAGTCTCTTAATATTTGGGTATGTCTTTCCTTAGACCATAAGTTGTCACCTAGATTGTGTTCTAGAAGGCATGTTTTGATTGTATACCTCGTCTGTCTGAAACATGGAGACTCATAGGTATACTTTTGGGCATGTCCTGAAAGAGCACAAGCCTAGGGTGATAAGCTGAAGGAATTCGTCAAATCTCTGTAAAGGATTAGGTTATCTGTAAACCGGAGAAATAAGGATGACATTTACAGGACTCGGGAATCTATGCATAGTAAAAGAGATCATGAGATGATCTGTCTTTAGAGTTAGTAAATTGAAGATTTCCTATTTCGAATAAAGCTTACCCTAAACCGCAAGGGTTGATACGTTTCCTTGCCCTAGGTTTAATGGAAAGGTAACCGAGACAAAAGGAAATACATACGGTAACCAAAAATGTATAATAGGATGATTATGTCATTAACCTAACTATCTCTGGGGCAACAAAGCATTGCTAGTGCTCTGTGTTGTCATTAGATGGGTTGTGGGCTTGTTGGGCCCAAGCCCATTTATGTCAGTGGCTATGTTGGGTCTAATGGGTCACACACTAACACCTTATTGTCATAATGATATAGCATTAAAGGTATTGGGCCTAATAATGGTTGTTAGCCCAAGAAGAAGTTTGGAAGCCCACCTAAAAGGGAAAAGGGCACATGGATCATGTAATGGGCTTGGATGGTCCAGGACATTACTAATTAATTTAATTAGTTAAATTAATTATCAAATATTTAAATTTTGAATTTTGAATTTGAATTTTGAAATTCGAATTTTGAATTTTGAATTTTGAATTTTGAAATTTGAAATTTGAATTGGAATTTTGAAATTTGAATTTTGAATTTAGAATTTAAATTTTGAATTTGAATTTTGAATTTAAATGTTTGAACGTTTGAATTTAAATGTTTGAATTCGAATTTGAATTGGCTATGAAAAGTTGTTTCATAACAAAAGGATAAGATAAGATCTTGTTGGAACAAATCCCTAGGATCAAGAGGAGATCTTTGATCACATCCAAGGCTGAATTTGTGGCGCCACTTTGGTTGTTGTGAGTGTCATCTTGTCAACCAAATAAGCTCCAAATCAGATTTGGTTTGTTGAGAGAATCAGTGAGCTAGTTGGTTCAAATTTGAATGCAACTGCACAACGTATCTGGACTGTTTTTGGGGCTGAATTGGGCGCACCATATGGCTTGCCATATGATGGTTGTTAAGTCAGGTTTTTGTTAAGATATTGACTTGATATCATGAGGATATGATAGGAGGTTGTTGGCAAGATTTGATTTTGCAACAACTCTATTTTTCCTCTCTATTGGGCGCTACTTATGGTCAGATTTTTAGAGAAAAATCTGATCCAATTTTGATAGTTCTCTCATCTCCTTTGGTCATCCTTTTGTTAGGGTTTTTCTTAAGAGGTTTTGAAAAATAACCTAGCCATAGATCATCAAATCCATGCTCCACTTTTGTGAATTTTTAAGCTGAAAATTTCACTCTTCTAAACACTTTTACCTAGCCTCCTCCTTCACACATTGGACGCCTAGCAAGCTTTTGTGGTGATCAATTGGTGGCTTTTCAAGAAGAGTTCTTGCATCTTGACGTGGGGTGGTGTGGATCAACGTTAGAGGGTTTGAACCCTTCAAACCTGACACTGATCTCTTGGTGTTTAAATCACAAACAAAGGTAACATCATGTTGTCTTAAAGCATGAGTCTTGATTGCATGTGTGATTCCGCATGGAAAAATTTTGTTTTTCCTTCTCTTATGCTTCGGCCTTCAAGGTCATTTAACTTTCATCACGTGCGAAGGATTCACTACAACCTTGCGAAGTTGAGACACGTGAAACGCGTCTTGGGTGTTGTCCAAGTTCGGAGGTAAGGCAACCGGTAGGCAACAGATCCTACTCTACCACGTAACTGGTATGGCCCAATGAATTACGGGCTCAGTTTCCTCACTCCGAGTGCCCAAACAACACCAGTGACAATGAAAGTTTCACAAACACGTGCTCACCCGTACTGAACTCCAGTGGACGATGCTTTACATCGTAGTAACTCTTCTGGCGATTCTGCACCTGCTTCAGCTTTTCCCTGATCATCTGGATCTACATGGTGGTATCTTGGACGAAGTCCAAGCCAAACAACTCACGATCCCCAACCTCAGACCAGCAGGTAGGAGTACGACACCTCCTACCATACAACGCCTCGTAGGGTGCCATGCCCAGGCTAGCAAGGAAAAACACAATTGTACAAAACGCAACCGATGCCAGGTACCTATCCCATGTTGAGCCCTGCCCCAAAGTGCAAGCTCTCAGCATATCCTCCAAGATCTGGATGGTCCAACAGTCTGAGGGTGATAGGCTGTACTCAGTCTCAACTGAGTTCCAAAAGCTCTTCGCAGTGCCTCCCAGAACTGAGATGTGAACTTCGGGTCCCTATCGCAGAAGATACTCTCGGGCACCCCGTAAAGCCTCGCGATCTCGCGAACACACAGTTAGCTATGTCCTTCTTCATTCCTGACCACCAGAAATTTCTCTTCAAGTCTTGATACATCTTTGTCGCACCAGGGTGGACAGTAAACTGGCCCTTATGGGCCTCTGCCATAACCTCTTCAGTCAAAGGACCTCGAGGAGCGACAATCCTCTTCTGAAACAACAGAAGTCCATCCTCCTTCCAAGGCACACCGTCTTGGTTCTTCACGTAATCCAGGCACTCTCTCTGAACTTGCTCCTCTTGGATCTTATCCAAAGCTCATTCCTGACTCTCACAGTCTCCATCTCGAGAAGTGCACCCCCAACAAAGAGGTCACCGACAAAACTCGAAGTTTCACAATGACATAAAAAATGTCATTCAAATCTCTAGGATCACCAGTCACTCTCTCAAAAGAGGTGACCTAACCCAACAGCTCAAAAATCCACATAAAACTCGAGTGAGTTTGGTCCTATTCCATGACTCTAACATCGACAAGTCTCTCAATTTGATAAATCATTATTTTCAAAATAATTTCATATTCCTTTCACCATGAGAATTCACAATCAAGTTCATTTCAACTCATACATGTTAGTTAGCATGCTAATTCACACAGTAACGTACCTTAGTTCACGTACACCAGCAAAATTTTAAATCTTAATAATATAATAGTTCGAATACATAAAACACATTATACCTCAATCTCCATGGCATCTGCAAAATCAGAACTCAATTAAAGGTGAAATGACATTGATACATTACAACAACCTATCGTACTCATTTCATGCTTAACACTATCCATGATGTTAATATGCGAACAGCTTATGAAGTATATTAATAATCAATATAACAACTTAGAGTCATGGAGACCACTCAACTCACCAGTACTACTTCTACATGCACAAGCCTCGCATATACAAGATCACGCGTGGCCTTTGCCACAAATTCCAAGTGTTACACACTCAGTTTCTCTGAAGAGAATTTCACATTCTCACACAGAGCACCTTCACGCTTAAGTAATGGCGTAAGGCATCTTGCCTCAAAAACAACATGACCGGTGCTTCCCAAGGGGACACGCTCGGTCGGATGAAGTCTTTCGCCGAAAGACCCTCAGAACACTACTTCAACTCAACCAACTCTGGTGGCAACATCCGGTATGGAAGCTAGTAACAAGCCCCACACCAGGCAGCGATTCAATAGAGAACTCTATCTCCCTCTGAAGCGAAAACTCAGTAATCTCCTCCGGAAATACTTCGAGGAATTCTCTCACCACAGGAATGCCAGTGATATCCTTCTGTGTCCCACTCACCAAACCTCCCAACATGACATAACCAGTCAATAAAATGACCTAGGATCATGTGTCATGGCCTTATATAGGCCACTTAAGTTTTAATCGCGCAGTATTAGCATTAATATCTACGCTTAGAATTTTAATTTCAAACTTTGGAATCTGACCCTGCTCATTTTTCTAAGATTTATCATATTTTTATATTATTTTTCGCAGCACCTTTTTGGTACGCGCTTTTCATAGCCAGTATCAGTTTTTGGCACCAGTTCTCATTATTTTAACTTGAAACTTGTTTTACTAGTCCTATATAATATTCTAGGAATTATCATGCACTTATTATAATTTTCCGGGATACTTTTTTGGTACGCATTTATACCGAGTAGCAGAACCGGTATCTGCACTTTTCGTCCGAAAAGCAACTTGCAGCATTACTAACCACTTTCTATATTTATTTAAGCCTCATAATAATTATTAGGGTCAATTATGGAATTATTTCTTAATTTCACATAATTAATTAATTAACTTCCTTAATTAACGATGCGGGTTCTTACACAAAGGATTTTCACTCAATTTTCACCTCATACAATCTCATTATATCAACATACAATCATGCAACAACTCATCAATCCAATCCTAACACATTTCCAAAACTCAAAGTCTTGACATCCTAAAATTTTTCGAAGTTAAAATTTCATATTTTTCATCAATAATTTTTATTGCATTTATGGATACTACACATCATTCTAAGACACATTCATGTACAAACATTTTTCATTTGAGCTCTCTAAACACATCAATCAACCAAGCGCTCTTTAGGGTTCATGAAAACAAAACTCATCAAATCAACCATGAGAGGTGTTGAAACTTACCCACAATCAAGTCACAAGACTCCTTCTAGTGATCCCCAAGGAATGGCTTGAGCAATCAACTCCAAAAATCCCTTGAATTTCACTGTTGTTTTTGCCTCATATCTCTCAAATGAGAGGGTTTCAAGGAAAACTAATCGGTGGAACGGGTTTGGGTGGTCGTTTCCATCGAATCTCAAGACAAGAATCGTCCAATTTGGTTAAGAATCGATGAAGTTAGCAAGAAAACAAAATTGAATCTAATATGGTTCAGGGGGGCTGGTCGGTTTTGTGGTGAGAGAAAGAGATATGAGAGTGATAGTGAATAGTGACAAGCTTAGGTGTTTAAGTGACTTTAAGTGGGGTGGGTCCCCCGCCACCTCACGCGATTTAAAACTAATCCGAATTTCCACTAAACGTCCGTAATTTCACAACCTATTTTGAAACTCTAATTTTTAACAATAACCATTGTCCTTTAATTATACTTGATCAGATGAATCCGGAGTTTTTCGGTCGTTCGGAGAAAATGTTGTTTTAAGCTGTTGCGCGCGCCGTTGGCATGCTTCCCCAAACTCACTCATTTCCATCAAATTTATCAAAATTTATATTCCCTTGTTCTATAAACCATTTATAACTCATATTTAAAACCTAGAGCTCAAAACTCAATTGACACGTTTTACGGTGCAACTGTACCGCGGTATTTTGACCCGGTAAAACACTATCACTGAATTTTCTGAAACTTGCCTAACCACTCAATTTTTCATTCTGAATCCATTTCCAGGGTTATTTTTATCATCTGAGACCTTTTACTCAATTTTTATCTTCCTAGGGTTGCGTGTTGGTTAATTACCGTTTTGCCCTTTCTTTGTATTTTGGCCTAATTTTCAGGATTTTCACTAATCCTTCCCTTTAATTCTCACTTAATATTTTAATATTTGATTTAGAATTGCGAGGTGTTATAGAGGGTGCCTCAGTTGGATGTTCTAGGAACACGCCTTGGTTGAGACCCGTAGCCTTATATGCCGAGCCATTAGGCAGGACGTTGCGTGGTATTGGTAGCGACCATTCCAGCTTCGTTGTATTTTATATCCCTATGTTCCCCATTTTCACTCAATCCTTTGCTATGTCCCGTTTTCAAGATGTTATTTTATATTATTTATATGCATCGAAGTGAGCCATTGGGCGGAGTTTTCTCCGGAACCTCTGGGTTACTGAGATATATTCGTATATCTCACCCCGTCTTGGGGGCTTTATTTCAAGAGGTAGCAATGGTGCAGGAGCGGCGGGAAAGAAGCCCGTAGGATGACTAGATGGAGCATTTTATCTTTTGCATTTTGATGGCCACTGGGCCTAGGCTAGACTTAGGGCATGAACATTTCATATGTATGTAGGAGGAGATTCATAGTCATATTTGTTCATGTCATTTTGCCTAAGTCTAGTTGTAAATTGTATATATCATGGGAAGCCTTGTAAATTGTACATAAGTTGATGTAACTATGAAGTATATGCAATATGATCGAAGGGTCTTAGGCCTATTTTAGGATTATGATTATGTGTATGATTAGTAAATGCACGCAATTGGACTTTGATGATTGAAACGTGTTAAGTACTAATAAAAGAAGCAATGTGATACGTAGTGTATAATTAATATAAACTGTGATGGGTTGTAAGTGCCCCAAGGCATTATTAGTCCCTGTGTGTCACCCAATGATTATTAGGTACATTGAGGTCTTAGATCACATTGGAAAATTTGGGAATTTTTGTAAAAACAAAGGAAACTCTGGCGAAATTTCTAGAAATTGGCATAATTTAGGCAAACTTTGGGAGAGCATATCTCCCTCCATAGAGGTCCGATAGAGACGTGTCATACGCAATTTTGAAGCTTGAGATGTCCTCTATCTTGTGGTAAAATTTGATAAAAATCTGGTTTTGAAGTCGGCCTGTAGAAGTTAGGGAACGCAGACTGCCTGTTTGCTTACTGCACATGTGGCAGTTCTGGACTGGTTTTGGGAAATTAATTCCTGCTTCGTTCCTTGGTAAAATTAGGTGTATGATATATCAAATTGAAGCTTGAGGTGTCTAGTTTGTTGTATAAAAATGTGAGAGCAATTGTGTAACATCCCATATAATTAGGGGACAATGAGTAAACTACAATTAGAATTACGGAAGCTATTTGGATTCGAACTATGTATGCATAGCTCGAGTGGGATTAAAATTGGTTTAGGAAAAATTACATTGTTAGAGTTATGGGTGAGAAAATATATGTCTTAAGAATTGGGAACTCTAGTTAAAAATATAGAGCTAATGATATTACAATGTGTAAATATTTTAGTTAATAAATTAAGGGCACATGAAAAAATAAATAAGGGGATTATGTCCAGCCTTAATTATTTAGTGAGCCTCACACTTTATATTCCTTCTCATGCGCTGGTTGTAGGAGAAAATAAAAAGGAAATTCTAATTAAATTACTTGTTTGAGTGTCCCAAAGCAATTCACCTTGCCGCCCCATGCAGCCAATAAATTGAAAGTAATCCCTTGCATGTGATCCGATTGGCCAATGGCAGCCATCATCAAAATTGTGCATCCCTTATGTGTTGAGATATTCAAGTGTGATGAGTCCCACATTGGTTGGTAATGAGCTAAGTGAAGAGTATATAAGTGAAAGGACCCATGGACCCAATGCCTTAAGGTTTTGGGTTGAGACATGGTGTCGGATCCACTTGCTACGGTTGGTGTAGCCTTAGCTCATTGGTGGTGGTTCCCCGCCACGGGCTTCCCCTGGACCCGCTTGACATTGGAGTTTGAGGGAACGAATTTCCCAACAGTGGTATCGACGGGCTCTGAGGGAGACAAGATGGAGACCAGTGGCATAACTCATGATGGAGATATGTTCAAGTTGACCGCAGACAACTTCACTTATTGGAGACCGATGATGGAAGATCATCTCTACTGCAAAGATTTGCATGAGCTCATTATCCTTGATGAAAGACCGGCAGGCAAGACCGATAAGGAGTGGGAGATCCTGAGTCGGAAGGCGGTAGCCACGATCAAGAAATATATTGATAAAAGTCTCTTTGAGCACGTGTCCGAATTCACGAACGCATATGAGTTGTGGACGAAGCTGGAGTCCATGATTCAGAAGAAGACTCCCAAGAACAAAGCACACCTGGTTCGCCGACTTGTTAAGCTTGAATACAAGGACGGCACGAGCATGATTGAACACCTGAACACCTACAAAGGTATTGTGAATCAGCTGTCAAAGGCTGATATGAAAATTGATGAAGAATTGCAGGCATTGTTGCTGTTGAGCTCGCTGCCAGAAAGCTGGGATACTCTGGTGGTGACCCTGAATAACTCGACTCCAGATGGAAAATTGAAGATGGATGTCGTGACAGACAGCCTCCTGGGAGAAGAATCCAGGAGAAGAGAACGAGGTACTTCGCGTACGTCTGAGACCAACGTTGCTGAGAACAAAGGGAAATTCGACTCCCGCGGTAGAAGCAAAAGCCGAGGTAGAGGTCGTGACAGACGAGACAAGTCCAGAGGTTGGTCAAAGCCGAAATATGAGTTGAAGTGTTTTTACTGTGGAACGGTCACAAGAAGCCAGACTGTTGGACCCTGCAAAATGACGAGAAGAATGGCTCTGTGAAGCCGGATCAGATTATTCCCAAGAAGAGGGAAGACAAGAGCACCACTGCGGTGGCTGCAAACCCCGATGCCGAAATATTCCTCCTTGGTGAGGATAATTATTTGAATGTTGCTTATGATGACTGCACCTGGATTGTTGACTCTGGTGCCTCCTTCCACGTTACTCCACACAAAGGTTTTTTCTCCTCTTATCGAGGTGGTGATTTTGGAGTCGTGAAGATGGGAAATCAGGTGACCAGCAAGATTGTTGGTGTCGGTGATGTAACTCTGACCACAGATGTCGGATGCCGACTTGTGTTGAAAGATGTAAGGCATGTTCCTGACATGCGTTTGAACCTAATCTCGGTAGGCAAACTTGATGATGCCGGGTTAGTGAACTACTTCGGTAGTGTGAGATGGAAGCTGGCCAAGGGAAACTTGGTCGTGGCCCAAGGTAAGAAGGAAGGCTCCTTGTACGTGATGCAAGGAAAAATTAATGGCGGAGAAGCCAATTTTGTTCGAGATGAACCTAGCTTGGATCTATGGCACAAGCGCCTCGGCCACATGAGTGAGAAAGGCTACAGATACTGAACAAGAAAGGATTATTGACCGGGTTGAAAGGTCAAGCGTTGGAGAGTTGCACGCACTGCCTAGCTGGAAAACAGCACCGGGTTTCTTTTGTGAGACCGGATCAACCAAGAAGACGAAGGAATGTTCTTGACCTCGTCCATACTGATGTTTGCTCCATGTCGGAAAGATCCCTTGGAGGAGCTCAGTACTTTGTTTCATTTATTGATGACCATTCCCGCAAAGTGTGGGTGTATTTGTTGAAGACTAAAGACCAGGTACTCCAATCCTTTAAAGAATTCCATGCGATGGTTGAAAGGGAGACTGGCAAGAAATTGAAGGTGGTCTGATCTGATAATTGTGGTGAGTATTGCGGCCCATTTGATGCATACTGGCTGAGCGGATGAACAGAACTATTGAAGAGAAGGTCCGAAGCATGTTATCTAATGTCGGATTGCCGAAATCATTCTGGGGAGAAGCTGTCAAAACTCCTGTTGACTTGATCAACCTCTCACCATCACGGCCACTTGAAGGAGAAATTCCAGAAGAAGTCTGGACAGGTCGGAAAGCGGCCTATAATCAATTGAAAGTGTTTGGATGCCGAGCTTTCGTGCATATCCCTAAAGATGAAAGGGCCAAACTTGATACTAAGACTAAAGAATGCATTTATCTTGGTTCGCCGAGATGTGAGTTCGGGTTCCGACTTTGGGATCCAATCAATAAGAAGATAGTGAGAAGCCGAGATGTGATCTTTCATGAGCATGACAACATTCATGACATCTCGAAGCCCAAAGTCCGGGTTACTGTCAGACGTGAAGAACCCGTCCCTCCTGTCCGAGCTGAAGCAGGGGGAGAAAATCAAGATAATGAAGAAATTGATGACCAGCAACAAGCTGAAGATGACCAAGACATTGAGGTTCGAGTTGATGATGAGATCCGGGATGAAAATGATGAACCGGGTTCTCAAGCTGAAGAACAGCCGAGATATCCAACTCGAGAAAGAAGACCCTCTACAAGGTACCCATCTGATGAATACACCGTTGTTGCTGAAGACGGTGAGCCTCAGAGTTATGATGAGGTTGTGACTAGCTCAGAGAAAGAAGAATGGGAAAAGGCAATGCGAGACGAGATGAAGTCTCTGCACGAGAATCAGACTTATGAGCTGACCGAGTTGCCTAAAGGAAGACGAGCTTTGAAGAATAAATGGGTCTACAAGATTAAGAATGAAGAGAACGGGCAAAAGCCGAGATATAAAGCCCGGAGTGTAGTGAAAGGCTGCAATCAGAAGAAATGAGTTGATTTTGAGGAGATTTTTTCTCCTGTGGTGAAAATGACCTCGGTCCGAACCGTGTTAGCCATGGCGGCTTCAATGGACCTCGAGGTAGAACAAATGGACGTGAAGACGGCATTTCTTCACGGTGATTTAGAAGAAGAAATATATATGGAGCAACCTGAAGGATTCCAAGCTCCAGACCAATAAGACTTGGTATATCGTTTGAAAAAGAGCCTCTATGGCTTGAAGCAAGCACCTCGGCAGTGGTACAAGAAGTTTGAATCATTCATGACTGATCATAAGTTTGAAAAGACAGATGCCGACCACTGCGTATTTGTGAAGAGGTATGAGGGCAGAGATTTTCTGATATTGTTGTTATATGTTGATGACATGCTTATTGTAGGGAAAGACAAATCGAGGATAGCCGCCCTGAAAAAGGCGTTGAGCTCGTCCTTCGCAATGAAGGACCTCGGCCCTGCAAAGCAGATTCTCGGAATCAAGATCATCAGAGATAGACAGAAGAAGCTACTGTGGCTAAGTCAAGAGAAGTACATTGAGAAGATATTGAAGAGATTCAGCATGGACAAAGCCAAAACAGTGAGCACCCCCCTAGCCGGACACATAAAGCTGAACCAAGAGCAATGTCCGAGATCTGATGAAGACAAAGATGAGATGATGAAGGTCCCTTACCAATCCGCCGTCGGAAGCTTGATGTATGCAATGGTTTGCACTAGACCCGACTTGGCGTATGCTGTGGGAATGGTAAGCCGGTATTTGTCAAACCCCGGCAAAGAGCACTGGGAAGCAGTGAAGTGGATCTTCAAGTACCTCCGAGGTACGACAGACTTTTGTCTCCGATTTGGAGAAGGCAAAGCCAAGTTGCAAGGATACTTGGATTCTGATTTAGGGGGAGACGCCGACTCAAGGAAGTCGACTACAGGATATTTGATGAGATTTGCCGGAGGAGCTGTCTCTTGGCAATCAAAACTTCAGAAATGTGTTGCACTATCGACAACTGAGGCTGAGTACATTGCCGCTACTGAGGCAAGCAAAGAGATGCTGTGGATGAAGAAGTTCCTCATGAAACTCGGCCATGATCAAGACAAGTACGAGTTGGGTTGTGACAATCAAAGCGCAATCCATCTTGCAAAGAATTCTACCTATCACTCCCGCACAAAACATATTGATGTGAGGTATCACTGGATCCGGGATGTGGTGGAAGGTGGAGAACTCGAACTCGTCAAGGTGCACACTGACCAAAATTGGTCCGACATGATGACAAAGCCGGTTCTAGCAAGAAAATTTGAAGACTGCTGTGAAGGAGCCGGGTTGATGCTGAAGCCGACGCATTGAAGTCGGAGGGGGAGATTTGTTGGGCTTCCTCCTTCAATGCTAAGCCCAAGCCCATTTGAGGGGTTTCCTAAAAACCCTAACCCTAATTTCCACCTCATCTATATATACTCATTAGTTGAGGGTGGAGGCTAGGTTAGATTTTGAGAGGTCAGATTTGAGAGAACAAATTTGAGAAAATTATTTGATTGTTTGAGCAAAAGCTTTATGCTTTGCATTTGAGAGATCTCTAGAGAGAGTTTGAGTGAAACATCTCTAGGGTAGTTTGATTATCACCATTGTTGGAGAGGTTGAGTTAACCACCACATTGGTGTATTTGATTATTTGTAACCATTGTTTTCATAGTGGATTTCTGATCTGGACTAGGTCCCGTGGGTTTTTACTTCTTCATTGGAGAAGGTTTTCCCACGTTAAATCTGGTTGTGTTCTTCTGCTCTCTCTCTCCTGTGTTTACGTTTTGATTTTTCCGCTGCGCTGCCCGACCTGGTGAAGTTCAGGCCGAGGTATTGCCGAGATCCGAGATCAGGATCTTGTTGATTGACTTCCGCACAAAGGCCCCTGAGCCGAGCTTGAGGGAACCGAATTTCCCAACAGTGGTATCAGAGCCAGATTGGGCTCGAGCTAGCCTAGTGATTGGCTAGGAGGCGGGTCGAGTACTTTACGCTTCGGGTACTCGGTTGAGGGGGAGCATACCAATGGTGGGTCTCACACTTGAGGGGGAGATTGTTGAGATATTCAAGTGTGATGAGTCCCACATTGGTTGGTAATGAGCTAAGTGAAGAGTATATAAGTGAAAGGACCCATGGACCCAATGCCTTAAGGTTTTGGGTTGAGACATGGTGTCGGATTCACTTGCTACGGTTGGTGTAGCCTTAGCTCATTGGTGGTGGTTCCCCGCCACGGGCTTCCCCTGAACCCGCTTGACATTGGAGTTTGAGGGAACGAATTTCCCAACATTATGCGCATGGAGTGAGAAAACCGATTTGAAGTGTTAGCCTTTGGTTCAGAATTGTGGTCCAGTACTGTTCCTTCTCCTTATTCACGTTTTTGGCCAACCTCAATTCTTACATGCGCAAATTGAAAGGGGGAGTAAACTGATCCCTTCTCCTTAATCCTCCTGAATCAAACTCAGCTAAGTTCATCCTTCTTACCCCCCTGCGTAGACCAAAGAACCGTTCAAGAAATAGGATTGTCATTCTTGATTCAGATTACAATTAGTTTCCTTTATGGTCTCACTCACCACCGTAAGTCTCCATGAGAGACATCTCAAACCCTGCGTGCAACCTCTTTCTCTTCACTCCCTTAAAAACGTGAACACCATAAGAAAACCATGAAGTAACTTAGCAGCTTTTCCACCTCTCACTGTTCGGCTGAACCCCTTCGCCAAGGGAGTAATGTGTCCTCTCGGTTTCTAGTTCCCCATACACAGCTTTGGCTTGGGTGGAGTATTTCTCTTGCATACAGCTGCAGGCACGGTTCTTACTAGGAAAAATCGCTACTCTGAGTTCGGCACTACCATCCATTACATGCAAGAACAAGTGAGCCTTCTCCTACCTTCCTTGTTTTTGGTCTCAACGCATGAGATGTAAGAGTGAACTGTTTCTTATTCTGTTTCTGTTGTAATTCCTTGACATGGGGAGAGACGGAGGTGTTGCCATGAAGTTGGTGCTGTTTCTGCAATCCATTTGAGAGGTGTTGGTCGTATACCTTAAGGTACAACCGAAAAACAATCTTCTTGTGTCCACCTCCTTAGTCGGCCTTCATATGTGTGAATTAGGGAGATAACCTTTTTGTCAATCTTTTCTACCTGCTGTACAGCCGTGAACCATTTGGCTATTGATGAATACAAAACTTAAAGACTAAAACTTTGAAGCTTGAAGTACAGCCCCCTTAATGTTGTTAAATCGGTCCTTGGGTCTTGAAACTTGGTGGAACCGTGTTATACTAAAAATGTTTATACAGTTTGCTAATGATATTTTTTGCCCACTCAACCGTAAGCTTTATAAGAAGAAGGTTTCTTTTGTTTTGTCATTCTTGCCATTATTCTGCCCCTCTTTGAACAACATTGGAATTGATTCATATAAGCCAAAACAGAATTTTTGGTAAACTTGGAATATGGCTCTCTGTTTACATTATTGGACTTCCTATTTGATTAATCAAATTAATTAGATTCTGGCATGTATTAGACTTAAATGTACATCATGTTATAAGCCCCTTTAATGCACCATAAGCCTGGTGGGAAAAGGTTAGTCGTGTGACCAAATGGTGAGCTCTTAGTTGCTAGCCAAAAAAAAAAAAAAAACAATTCTGTTTGAGTTGGGATTTCTTTTCGCTGCTACATGTGGTCAATTAATCTGGAGTCAGAAATTGCTTAGAATAAGAACCATGGAAAGAACCTATTTGGATTACAAGAAAGATAAGCTTTTGTTAATTCTTTTCCCTCCTTGATTCTGCCCCTCTTGGAACCGTTTGGGTCTTATACTTCTAAGCTCACAGAGTCGTTTTAATAGTTGGAAAATAGCCTCTCGTAAATTGGGGGGCTGTTTTGTTGGTTTATATTGTGTAATTAGCTTTTCATGTTGTGTGTTTCATGGGGCAGCATGCCTAAAGACCCTCTTAGTGTAATCAGAGGTTTAGAAGAAGAGGCTTTGTGACAAAAAAAATATCTTGAGCACCTTTCCAACTTAAGGAAACCGAATCAGTAGGTGTGGGACTTAGGATTTTTCTACTGTTAACCAGTCATTATATTAGTATGAAGTCAGGAATGGGCTAGTATAAGAAGCATGTTAATCTGAGTAAAATACAAGAATTTGAAAGGCATGGAATTAGTATATGAATAATAGGAATGTATGAATAAAATTCTGACTTGTGGTGCACTTGATTAGGTGCGCACAAATTTATGTGAGTGGGCTGGATTTATGACTCAATTGGTTTAAAAGGCTGAACGCATCCAAGGTAGGTGTTAGGCGGTATTACCTGATGTGACTATTGACTAGTGTATGAATTGTGAATTGTTGCTCACATGTGCTTTATGATTATTCTGCCATAAATGATGAAATTATTCTGCCTATGGAAATGTTATGATTATGGAAATTCTGTCATGAAAAGAAAGAATGGCTTGGCAGTATGGCATCCAATGTACATGAAGTATATGTTATGAAATGATGATATATGCATGCACCGTACATCATACCGCACGTGTCTTTCTGTTTGTGTGTGACAACATAGCATGACATGCATGTACCAAATTCATGTTAGCCTTGAGTCTTAGAATAGTTATATATATAGGACCATGTGATTGAGCACGCATCATATAGGCATCCCTTGATATCAGGGTACTGGGACAGTTGGCGTCAGTCCGCATAGGCCACAGTGGAATTCCCCAAATGATGGTGTCGTGCATGGAATTTTCACTGTGTATGCACGCGCACAACGGTGCTATGAGCGTGATGAAGGCGTTATATACGCAATATGATATATGATGAAAAGGATATACGATGAAAAGGTTATATGATGAAAATGATTTCATGTTTGAAGCGACTGTTTATAATTTTGTGCCTAGTTTAATACTGTTGCATTATTGGTTTTGTTGCCACACTACTGGGATTTTTCTCACCCCTTTGGGGCTGCTATTAAAATGGCAGGAGGACGTAAAAGCTTTTGAGGACTTGGATATTTGCTGTTGGTTTCTACTGTTGGGCATGCTGCTGTGATTGTATTAATTTCATGGATGACTGTACTAATTGTGGATGTTTAAATTATTAGTGAACTATGTTTGCATTCTCTTTTAAGACTTTTGAGAACAGCAAGTGTTTTGAAACGGATTTCAGAAACGTTTTTACGAAAACTGATTCATGACGTTTTGAAAGCTAAGTTAAAACTGTTTGTGCGAGCATTTTGTAGGTTGGCGTCTCGGGGCTACAGACCTTCGATTTTCTTATAATTTATCTGCACGCGTAGCCCCAGGTGTCTAGTTTCATTATATAAAAACCTTTCAATGAAATTCTGAAAGCTCAATTTATTATGATTTTTGCAAGTCAGGTCGTTTTATATAAATTCACTGATTTTAACTCTCGCCTTACGAGTTATGTTTCGAGGGGAAAACGACCTTCAAATTACTATTATTTTATATGAACGCGAAGCCCCGGATGTCTAGTTTCTAGATTACAAAGAATATGTTTTTGAATCGTTGAAGTGAATTTTATACGAATTTTTAAATACAGCAAGGTCTGCCAGGAAAGTTATATTTTCAGTAGTTGAGAAATTTTGAAAGTATACTCTGATTTTTGTGACGAACCTGATTTCAATTATAAGTTTTTAATTGGCATTGTAAAAGTGATTTTCAATATTTGAAATATCATTAAAGAACTCTAATCCGCTTAGCAAATAACTCTCTTGGATGCATACAAGGGAGGGTGTTACAAATTGGTTGAGTGAATTTTCTGCAGTAATTCGTGGAGTGAGGAATGTTTAGAGCTGTTTTGGGGTTGGTTGGCAGTTTTGCTTGTCCAACTTCAAACGGCGATATCTATTTTGGTATGGCACGTCCCTATCGGATCTCTGTAGAGGGAGATATGCTCTCCCGAAGTTCGCCTAATTTATGCCAATTTCTAGAAAATTCGTCAAAGTTTCCTTTGTTTTTCCAATAATCTTCAAATTTGTACAATTGCCCTATGACCTCAAGTGTACCTAATAATCATTGGGTGGCACACACAAGGACCAACAATGCCTTGGGGCTGTTACAACCCATTACATTTTATATTAAATTACCCAATTCATACCACATTGCTTACTTTCTTAACACTTAACATATTTCAATCATCAAGGTTCATTTGCATGCATTTTCTAAATATACACATAATCATAATCCTAAAATAGGCCTATTGCCTTTTCATCATATTACATGCTTCCATATTACATCAAGTATTCATGTATAATTTACAACTTCCAAATGAAATATTACACTTTACAACCCATAATCTTTGAATACAACATAAATGAATAAACCTCAAAATGACATATGTAACTAGACTTAGGAAAAATGACATAAACAAATATGACAATAAATCTCCCCCTACAACCATATGCGATGTTCATGCCCTAAGTCTAGCCTAGACCCAATGGCCACCAAAATGCAAAATGGATAATCCTATGTCTTAGTCATCCCATGGGCTTCTTGCCCACCGCTCCTGCACCACTGCTACCTCCTGAAATAAAGCCCCCGAGACGGGGTGAGATATACGAATACATCTCAGTAACCCAGAGGTACTGGAGAATACTCCGCCCAATGGTTCACTTCGATGTATATAAATAACATAAAATAACATCTTGAAAACGGGATAAAGCAAGGGATTTAGAGAAATCAGGGAGCATAGGGATACAAAATACGATGAAGCTGGAATTGTCAATGCCAATACCACGCAACGTCCAGCCTATTGGCTCGGCATATAAGCCTACGAGTCTCAACCAAGGCGTGTTCCCAGAACATCAAACCAAGGCACCCTCCATCCATATCCACCCCAGACTTCCTAGTGTGCTCATATCTGGATCATACTCCACGACCCCAGGTCAACTGGAACTCCCTCTCGGAGACCTATCCAGTGGAAGTTCATAACGCCCGAAGGCAAAAAAGTCTACTGGCCAGAGACACGGTACATCTTGTGTACCAACACACATACAATATGCATGAACATGTTATCCTATATTATTTACATACACGCTTCCTACCATCACCCTCAACGGGCATGATGAAACACACAAGGGGATCAAACCCCAGTACCAAGAGGTTACCTGTGTAATCCTGTCAACGTAGCTCCACTGCAATATGTATTCGGAGCTCGTTACACAACAGAAATGCCTATACAGAGGACATTCCCAATTAATCACCATTCATACAAACTCATTCAAGTTATTAACTCTACAAGCATGGTTCCATAATACTCACCACAATACCACTTGGTCCGGGACCAAGGGCAACCCACCGAGCTCATGGTTCGGGGTTCAAATCCATGTACGACAACCTACGACGACCATATACGGATCGTCAGAACACGGTAATTCGATCAAAATACAAAAACGTCAAAATCCTCCCCCACTTCTAGGTACGTTCGGCCAACATAGTGTAATTTTACAAATTATTTTTCTTTATTTTCTTTCTTATTTTCTTAAGCATTCTTACGCTACCAAGATACCATTTTAGGTGCCAATTTGTATCCTACATCATTCAAATATCACTTTGCCTAATAATTTGCTCTAGGTCCAATTTCACAATTTCACACTATCCAATATTTTTCCATAGGTTCTCCTACCTTCCAACCATCACACAACCCTTCTAATTACCATACAATACACAACACATCATCCAAATAATTTTACAACATCTCATTCCTCTCTTGGCCGAATTCAACATAGACAAACCCCGAGGGATTTTCAGTCCAATTTAATTATTCCACACCTCATACAATCCTATTATAACATCATACAACCATACAACAACTCACCAACACCATCCTAACAATTTTCCAAATCACAAAGTCATGGCATCATCCAAAATTTTCTAAGTTAAAATCATATTTTCACCAATAATTTTTAATGCATTTATAGCTCTAACACATCATTCTAAGACATAATCATCTAATACACATTTTCCATTTGAGCTCTCTGACAACACAAATCAACCATACAAGCTCTAGGTTTTCATGAAAATAAATCATCAAATTAATCCATGAGAGGTGTTGAAACTTACCCATAATTAAGTCACAAGGCTCTTCCTAGCACTCCACAAACAATGGCTTAAGAAATCAACCCCAAAATCACAAAAAATCCAAGAAATTCGTGGCTGAAATCTCCCCTTTTCTCACAAATGAGAGGGTTTCAAGGGAAACTAATCGGTGGAATGGGTTCGGGTGGTGGTTTCCATCGAATTTCAAGACAAAAATCTCTCGATTCGGTTAAGATTTGATGAAGTTATGGAAGGAAGAAATAAAAAACTCCATGGACAAGGGGGGGCTGTCACGGTTTTTGAAAGGAGGAGGGGAGAGAGAAGATGATGAATAGGACATGTGCTTAGGTGTTTTAAGTGGTATAAGTGAGTGGGCCCACCGCCACCTCACGCGATTTCAAACTAAATTGAATTTTTTCTCCGATTCCACTAAACGTCCATAAATTCATAACCTATTTAGAAAATCTAATTTTAACATTAACCATTGTCCTTTACTTACTCTTGATCAGATGAATCTTGAGTTTTCCGAACGTTCAGAGAAAATGCAGTTTTAAGCTGTTACGCACGCCGTAGGCACGCTTCTCTAAACTTACTAATTTCCGTCAAATTTCATCAGAATCATATTTCCTAGTTCTATAAACCATTTATAACTTGTATTCAAAACCTAGAGCTCAAAACTCAATCGACACGTTTTACGGTGCAATCGTACCGTGATATTTTTACCCGGTAAAATACTATTCACTGAATTTTCTGAAACTTGCCTATCCACTCAATTTTTCGTTCTAAATCCATTTCCAGGATATTTTTATCATCTGAGACCTTCTACTCAATTTTACCTTCTTAGGGTTGTGTGTTTGGCAATTTACCGTTTTACCCTTTCTTTGTATTTTAGCCTAATTTTTCGGATTTTCACTAATCCATCCCTGAAATCCTTATTTAATATATTAATATATGACTTAGAAATGCGAGGTGTTATAAAAAAGGATGTTGCAGAGTACGTATCAAAGTGCTTGGTTTGTCAGAAAGTGAAGATAAAGCATCAAAAACCCGCGTATTTACTTCAGCCACTGGATATACCAGAGTGGAAATGGAAAAGCATCTGTATGAATTTTGTTGTTGGTTTTCCTCGAGCTCGAGTTGGTTACGATTCTATTTAGGTTATTGTGGACAGACTTACGAAGTCTGCACATTTTCTGTAACAGCCCAAAACCCTGTAGCATGATATTGTCCGCTTTGCCCTCGGGCTCACAGTTTTGTTTCTTGGGACACCCCACAAAAGGCCTCACACTAGAAGAGGTATCCACACCCTTATAAGGCATGCTTCGTTCCCCTCTCTAACTGATGTGGGACATTACATCCTCCCCCATTGGGAATACAACGTCCCCGCTGTACACACCGGTCCAGGGCCAGGCTCTGATACCAAATGTAACAGCCCAAAACCTTGTAGCATGATATTGTCCGCTTTGCCCTCGGGCTCACGGTTTTGTTTCTTGGGACACCCCACAAAAGGCCTCACACTAGAAGAGGTATCCACACCCTTATAAGGCATGCTTCGTTCCCCTCTCGATGTAATGTCCCACATCGGTTGGAGAGGGGAACGAAGCATGCCTTATAAGGGTGTGGATACCTCTTCTAGTGTGAGGCCTTTTGTGGGGTGTCCCAAGAAACAAAACCGTGAGCCCGAGGGCAAAGCGGACAATATCATGCTACAGGGTTTTGGGCTGTTACATTTTCTGCCGGTGCGAGTAGATTTCTCTACGGATAGATTAGCAAAACTTTATGTGAATGAGATTGTAAGGCTCCACGGGATTCCGGTTAGTATTGTAAGTAATCGGGACCCGAAATTTACTTCACGCTTTTGGGGAGCCTTGCAGCAGGCTTTTGGCACTCAGCTCGGGCTGAGAAATGTGTATCACCCGCAGACTGATGGTCAGACTGAGAGGACCATACAGACACTTCAGGATATGCTGAGAGCTTGCACACTGGAGTAGGGTACTGCTTGGGACAAATACTTGTCATTGGTGAAATTCTCGTATAATAACAATTTTCATTCCAGTCTGGGCATGGCACCGTATCAGGCATTGTATGGACATAGATGTCAAACTTCTACTTGTTGGACTGAGGTAGGTGATAAAGAAAGATTTGGTCCGAAATTTGTGCAGGAGACTACAGTGCAAATTGAGATAATCAGAGAAAAACTTAAACAGGCACAGAATCGGCAGAAAAGTTGTGATGACAATAAACATAGACCGCTTGAATTTGAAGAAGGTGACCATGTATTTGTGAGGTTATCTCCGCTCACGGGTGTTGGCCATGCATTGAGAGTAAGGAAGCTGAGTCCTTGGTTTATTGGGTCGTATAAGATCATGAAAAGAGTGGATTAGTGGCCTATCAGCTTGCCTTACCTCCACAGTTGTCGAATCTACACGACATTTTTCATGTGTCACAGCTGCAGTGTTATGTTCCGGATGAATCACATGTGATAATACCGGATGATATTGAAATTCGGGAGAACCTGAAGACTCCTGTAGGTCCAATTAAAGTACTTGACCGCAGTGAAAAGAGATTGAGAAGAAAAATAATTCCAATGTTATAGATTCAGTGGAAAGGATGCACACCTGAGAAGGCTACTTAGGAGCGGAGGATAAGATTCTTCGGCTGTATCCTGAGTTAGCGGACAGGTACAATTTAATTTTGCGGATAAAATTTCAAAAATGAGGGGTGAATATAACACCTCACAATTCAAAAATCACATAATTATATTTAAAATATGGATTAAAGGGTAGGATTGGTGAGAATCCTGAATTTGGAGTCAAAATACGTAAAAAGGGTAAAACAGTAATTTGCCAAACACGTAACCCTATAAAATGAAATGTGAGTAGAAGATCTCAAATGGAAAAAATAACCCTGGTAATTAATTCATAACAAAAAATTGAGTGGTTGGGCAAGTTTCTGAAAATTTGATAAATAGTGTTTTTATCGGGTAAAAATACAGCGGTACAGTTGCACCGAAAAGCGTGCCGAATGAATTTTGAGCTCTAGCTTTGGAAGTAAGTTATAATGGGTACATAGGTCTAGAAATTATGATTTCTGATGAAAATTGATTGAAATTAGGGTTTCTGGAGAAGCGTGCCCACAGTGCACATAACAGCTTATAACTGTGATTTCACTGAATGACCAGAAAACTCCGGATTCATCTGATCAAGGACAATTAAAGGACGTTGGTGAATGTTAAAAATTGTAGTTTCTAAATAGTCTAGGAATTAATAGACGTTTAGCGGATTAAGCGGGAGATTTGAATTAATTTGAATCGCGTGAGATGGCAGTGAGACCCACCCCACTTAAGTGGACAAAGCCACATGTGCATAGTCACTATTCACTCTCTCCTTCCCTCCTCCCTTCCTCTGCAACCCGCGGCCTTGCATGTTCTTTGTGCAAGTTTTTCAACTTTGATTTTCTCCATTAAAACTTAACCAAAATCAAAGTTCCTCCACACCAAACTTCAAATAAAATGCATTCTAAACCCAACCATAACCCTTGAAACTCACTAGATTGGGAGAAAACCTTGAACCATTGCCACAAATTTGTGTGAAAAAGTTGGTGTTCTTGGAGTTGTTTGATCCTCCATTGCTTGGGTATTGTGTGGAGGAGCCCTAGGCCTTGATTGTGGGTAAGTTTCAACACATTTCATTGGTTGATTTGTTGGATTTGATTTATGAACCCTAAAGCATGCTTGTATGGATTGATATGGTTGGAGACCTCAAATTGAAAATGTGAATTAGATAAAAGTGTCTTAGAATGATGTTTTATGATGATTGAGCTCATAAAAATATTTGATGAAAAGTTTAATAACTTAGGAAAAATTTTGATGAGTATGCAAGACCTTGTGAAATGGAATTGTTGTGGGATTGTATAATTGAGTTGTGGAGTAATTGTATGACTTCATTATAGGAATGTATGATGTGTGGAAGTATTGAATTGAATTGAAAACATTTGGGTATGTATCCATCAACAATTCGGCCATTCAACGAGAAATAAGGATGTATTCAAAAATCATGTAATTGGTGTTATGTGGTTGTGAGCTAAGTTTAAATGAGTTGTGTGTTGGTGTGATGCATTAGAATTGGAAGAAAAACCATTGGATGTGTGTGATGCTAATTTTTTGCCATAATGAGGTATTTTAGGAAAAATGGTGTTGAGATGTGATTGAATGGAGTTAAGGACTTGAATTGGTGTTATGGTGAGCTTAGAAAAATATTGGGACATTGTAATAAAATTAAGAGTAAACACCCTTTTTGGATCCCTAACAAAAAACATGGTCCCAACTTTAGTCCCTTACAAAAATAAATTAGTCAGTTAGTCCCTAACAAATTCAAAGTGGACCCATTTTAGTCCTTTTGAGGGACTAATATGTGTCATTTTTGAATTTGTGAGGAACCATGATTTCAACTATATGGGTCCACTTTGAATTTGTTAGGAACTAATTGACTAATTTATTTTTGTAAGGGACTAAAGTGGGGATCGTGTTTTTTGTTAGGGACCAAAAATGGTATTTACTCTAAAATTAACAACATGGTTAGATATTTTGAGGCCAAAGGGCCGAACCTATGTATGTAGGATTGGGAAGTGTTTGCTTTGTGATTCAACTTGAGTTACAATGTATTGATGATCCTTGTGTGGTTGATGGGATGAAAATTTGTTCCCATCTAAGCTCATTTTTGGCAGTAAAAGGCCATTCGTCCTTCATCTGGTGACCAATTTTTGCATTAAAAACACGTTTAGATCTTTATAACAAAAATAAATTAAGGAATGGATGATTAGGTAATCATTTGAGAAATATAGGAAAAAAGGGAATAGATTGGTTCATTAAATACACCTGCTCCACTAACTCAATCTCTCTGACCACTTTGCAAGAAACTTTGAAAAGAAGCTTCCAAAAAGTAGGAAGAAACATGTACAGCAGAGAATAAAGAGTTACCATTGGGTGAAACGAAAAACAAGCATGGGGAATACAGAAGAAAAGGCAAATCTCAACAATAAGTGTCTCATCCAGCAACTTGCCTCCCAGAAGAGCACTGTTCACACCGCCCCTTCATGCAGTCAAGAAAACAACTCAAATGAAATTACAAGCTTTGTCATCCACTCTTCTGGCCTACAAATAGGACGTTCCAACACGAAGAAATCATCGAATTCCTTAAGAAGAGATCACTTAAGATAGTTTCAATTTTTACTTTCTAGTTGTATAATTTTTAGCAATAGTTAAGTGACAACCTCCTCCATTCTATATCTTCTATTTGAGACTCCTCACGAGCAACTACCATACTTCTCCATTTTATTTTCTTGTAACCTAATCTTATTTTTTAATAATATAAGTTGTTATTTCTCTTCTCTTCCAGTCGATATCTCTGAACTGAATCTCGGGTCTATGAGACTTCAGTTTAGAATAATTATATTTATAGTTATAGCCATGGGCTAAGTTATTTATGGAACAGAAAAGTTGTGAAGTTCTTAAAGAACTATATTCAAAACTTTTGCACTAAAGCTTTTGTATTTCAGTGATTAAGTGGGCTTTATTCTTTGCATATCAATGGAAATTGAACTCAAACTGAGAAAAGAACTCCCATAAAGAAGGGATTTCAGATAACTTAATCAGAGGAGGAAGGAAGTGTTGTGAACACAACACTACTGGTTGCCTTAGGAATAAGGAATCACCCCGTTCACTGAAGGTTCTGAACTTAGTAACTGTTGGAGTATCCACTCAATTTTTCGTCCTGAGTCTGTTTCCGACATTATTTTTGTCATTTGAGGTCTTCAACTCAATTTTCATCAGCCTAGGGTTGCGTGTTGGCTAATTACTGTTTTTCCCTTTCTTTGTATTTTGGCCTAATTTCTAGGATTTTCACTAATCCTTCACTTAATTACTCATTTAAAATTTTAATATTTAATTTATAATTGCGAGGTGTTATACTATTCATCAAAATTTTCGAAACTTGCCTATCCACTCAATTTTTCGTCCTGAATCCATTTGCGGCATTATTTTTATCATTTGAGACCTCCTACTCAATTTTTCATGCCCCGGGTTACGTGTATGGTAATTTACCGTTTTGCCTTTTTCACACAGTTTGGCCTTAATTTCTGGATTTTCACTAATCCTTCCCTTTTAACCCACAATATAGCATATAATTTCATATTTAGATTTACGAGGTGTTATAATCATCATCACAAAGTTCCTTTCTAGGCAAGGCATGGTTAGTCTCATTAAATAAAATATTAATAGACTCTTCAATGACCATTGTTCTCTTATTATAGACTCTATAAGCTCTACTTATAAGTGAATAACCTAGAAATATGCCTTCATCGGCTTTAGATTCAAATTTTCCAAGGTTTTCTTTTTCATTGTTTAAAACAAAACATTTACAACCAAAGACATGAAAATATGAAATGTTGGGTTTTCTTCCTTTGTTTTAGTTCATAGGGTTTTTTTTAAAAAAAAAATAGGTCTAACTAAAGCACGGTTCATAACATAACAAGCGATGCCAACGACTTCCGCCCAAAAGTATTTTGGAAGATCATTTTCATTAAAGTCCATGAGCTGAGGAATCAGAGTTGGCAGTGAAAAGACCTGAACAAATTCAGAAGGGTTAAGTCTTGAGTTGAGAATATAGCCATTTAAAAATCGAATAGTGGATCTGTTCCTTGTGTTAAAAACTGTTTTTATCCATCATATTGTTGTTTCTTAAATATTGTTATCTTGTAGTTATTTCCTTTCATAAATCTTGTGACTATAAAATCAAAACCCCAATGAATCTTGTCATTCCTTCTCACATCAAGAAGAATTTGGTATATAACGATGCGAGGAGTTGTTTGGAGTCAGACTGAACTTACTATCTTTGTGGAATGTTTTCAAGATAGTAGGGAACGAATGACCAAATAGTTCAAATGTTGTGTTTTCTTTTCATATTAATTCTTTGTAAAATAGTTTAAGGTATTATTTAGAGTTTTATTCTCGTGAGAACGATAATCTGGGCATTAATAATCCCATTTATTACTTGATGCGTGCACTTGCGTAAATTTGGTTGATTTCAAGAGAACAAATGTGTTTCTCTTGATGAACTAAGTCAAGGGAACGTCCTTAAAAGAACATCTAAGCAACCAACAAGTTCATTAGGTACCAAGGCATTGTTGGTCTTTGAGTGCCACTCTTGTCTATTAGATGCCATTTGATGATAATAACAACCTTTTGATAAAGTGGGATATGTTGAATAAACAAAAGAGGTGCTGTTGAAATTTATATAAAATGGAAGTTTATGGGTTAACTTTGGGAGAGCATATCTCCCTTCACAGAGGTCCAATAGGGACGTTCCATACATTATTTCGAAGATTGAGATGTCAAATATGTTGTGTCAAAATTTGGTAGACATTGAAGTTATGCGCAGACCTGTAGAAGCATTTGAGTAAGGACTATCCAGAATGCTCTGCAGCAGGGCGCTGTCGGGTGGCAATTTTAGAAAATTTATTTCTCCCTCAATTATTGGTCACATTAGGCCTATGATATGTCAAATTTAAGCTTAAGGTGTCTAGTTTACTGTATAAAAATTTGAGAGCAATTGGTAAAGGGGTTTGTTCAGAATCGCAGAAATGGTGAGGTATGTTTAGTGTCCAGTTTAGGGTTGGCTGGCAGCTTTGCTTGTCCAACTTCAAACGATGATAACGAGAGCAAATGAGAACTTTATGGGGCGAGAGATACCTTGTTGGAAAGATAATTGAGTCTAGAATAACATACTAACATATGAGAGGCTTGTAACAACTAAATCTCTTGCAATGTCCAGATTACTGAACCATGTTCAGTTATGTAAAAACCGTAAAAGTGAGAATTATGCTAAGTGAGTTTATGGGAACCCCTTAGTGACTTAAGATAAGCATAGTGTGATGGTAAAACAATTACTTTAATTATTCTGCATTTAGATTTCAGTTATGATCACAGCTTTTATCATTACATTTTATTATTATTTTTAAATGTTTACGTAATGAAAAGGAAAAAGTTTACTCACATTTTTAACTAAGTTGCTGTGATTGTAACTGCGCTTAATATCATAATCAATGTTAACAATACTGATGTACTTTAATTCACCTCACTTAAAATCACTTAAATTCACCACTAATCTTCCATTAGTTCATGAACTATCCATTAAATCCAAAATTTAATATTCACCAAAGTCCTTTAATTGTCTTTGGACAGATGAATCCGGAGTTTTGTGGTTATTCGATGAAATCACAGTTTTAAATTGTTATGTGCATTGTGGGCACGCTTCCCTAAAATCCTAATTTTAATAAAATTTCTTCAGAAATCATAATTCTTAGTCCTATGTAGCATTTACAACTCATTTCCAAGCCTAGAGCTCAAAATTCATTTGGCACGCTTTTCGGTGCAACTGTACCACTGTATTTTTACCCGGTAAAAACATTGTTCATCAATTTTTCAGAAACTTGTCTAACCACTCAATTTTTCAGAAACTTGTCTAACCACTCAATTTTTCATTCTAAATCTATTTTTAGGGTTAATTTTCCCATTTGAGACCTCCTACTAACATTTTACTATTTAGGGTTACGTATTTGCCAATTTACCGTTTTACCATTTTTACGTATTTTGACCCAAAACTCAGGATTTTCACTAATCCTACCCTTTAATCCTTATTTTAAGTATAATTAAGTGTTTTGAAATTACAAGGTGTTATAGCAGCCTTATCAGGATGGCCCAAAGCTCAGCAAACAGGGGGGAACAAATACCAAATTTATACATAAAGCCAGCATCCACCGTCCTTTGTCATCCCTAAGTAGACCACCACAAGAAGCTGAAACTGGATTCTTCTTCACTACTGCATTGACATTAATTTCCCACCACCCTTGAGGGGGGACTTTCCACCTTTCCACACTATGTTGAACACTGTCTCTTTAAGGAAGAAATTGACAGGCGATAGCTCCTCTAATTTCTCCAATATAACCTTAGGTTATGACTTGAAGTAAATATGGTATGTTGGCACCTGAGCCCTTATACCAGTGTCTAAGGCGTGAACATTAGACTTGAAGTAAATTTTGTATACAGGAACTTGAACCCTTATACCGGTACCTAAGGCTTGAACCTTAGGTCAACAAAGTGATATTAAATTTGCGACATGAAACTTGGATCAGCGACATCTCAAAAGACTCTCAGGTATCTCGCAGAACGACATCAAAATAAATGAAGGTCAACAACACGACATCAAACTCAAACAAGCGACATCCAAACAAAACTTAAAGCGACGACACAAAATTCAGGATATCTTGCAAAACGACACAAAAAAAAAGATCCCGAAGTGAAGCAAACACGTACAAATATAGAAAGGTATGCAAATATATGAATTATGATATGTACATGTAAGGAGCAGGGCATAAATATTGTTGTGAAACACCCAAGCACCTGCAGAATACAAATCATAGTACAAAAAGAAAGCAAAGCGAAATGAATCTTCTAGGATTGATAAACAGACAAATCACCCCTGGAACTTATGCATCTCAATACTCATGCTCTTAGCATAAGCAACGAGCTGGGGGACCTTCTGATTTGGAATGAATATTGAATTACAAGGCCCATATTGAAAGCCTTCACCATTAAAAAAAGGCTCTGTCAACAAAGGCTGCTTGACATGATTGCTTCTACAAACTTCACCTCCAAGGAAAAAGCTTATCTCAGCCACCCACAAAAACCAATTGGAAAGCTTGCCGCCTCACCACTTGCAAGCTGGTCATCTCTTCTCATCTCTCCACCAAGCTGGACATCTATCTACTTAAATATGAATGTGTTAAACCATAGGTACACATATTTTCCTACATGAATAAACCAGCTTACACAAAATCTGACTTGAGCGTCAGAGTGTCTTGCAGGTACCCCCCCCCCCCCCCACATTGTTCCTGTGAAGACCCATGGATTAAAACTGCACCAACTCATTTGTACAGAGGAAGATCACATGATCAAGAAAAATGGTTCTTATGATCTAATAATAATAATAATAATATAATCATTTGCTCTATATCTATCCCCAATCATTGATGGATTTTTTCTTTATTTGTTTGGAACGGATTTTTCCATTAATAGAGATGGATATTTGCAAAGCAAATTTCATTCGTGACATTTGATTTTCTTAAAAATAATTATATTCAAAATTCAATTTTTTCTGGAAACGTAATATTAATTATCATTTAATATTCTTATACCAAATTCAAACGACAAAAAAATATAAAATAACTAATACTGAATGAAAACAAACCACTATAATACAATGTCTTAACGTGAATTCATGAATAATAATAAATGAATAAGCTCCTAATCACATGTAGGTATCATAATTAAGTCTCTAATTGCATTTTCTTAGCATCTTATTTTTTTTATTTGACCCAATAAACATATATTTAATTTAAAAATAGATCCCACATGGTTCGATGAAGTTATGACTATTGTTTTTAAGGAGAATATTTTGGTTTAAACATACCTTGTGCTTATGCATAAATTGAATAAAGTAAAATACTCAACTCCACGTTAATATATATATATATATATATATATATATATATATATATATATATATATATAGGGTAAGGATCATTTTACACCAGTGTAAGTTACACTATTAATCTTGTCCATTGATCTCATTTATATTTAAGGGCTCAAATTTTTTAGTAACGTGAGCCATTGGATACAAGTTGATCAATGGTCAAGATTGAGTGTAAGACTTCTAACTCTTACACCGGTGTAAGAATATCCTGCCCCATATATATATATATATAGGAGCAGAGTATTTTTACACCGGTGTAAGAGTTAGAAGTCTTACACTCAATCATGACTATTGATTCACTTGTATCCAATGGCTCACATTACTAAAAAATTTGAGCCCTTAGATATAAGTGGAATCAGTGGACAAAATTGAGAGTGTAACTTACACTAGTGTAAAATGATCCTAACCCATATATATATATATATATATATACCCCTAAAGATATCATGCAAATTTATTTACAAAAAAAAAAAAAAAAAAGATATCATGCAAATAACATTTTTAATTCTATCTTTCCTCGTATTAGGACATCTTGACATAGATTTACGAGTTGTTAATAATAATCTAAGCAAGCAAAATTTGATCTAGACAAAGGCTATCAGACATTTCACCATTGACAAGCATTCTAAGGCTGGCTTTAAGCGCTGGTATCCCTTCCCCCAAAACAGCACACACCGGAAAGATGGGAACACCGCGGACCCTTCTTTTTAACTCTATATACACTTCATTTGCACCTTCCTCGTCAATCTTATTTGCAACTATCAAGGATGGCCGATTGGATAAACCATCCTGATGGTACTCAAGCTCTATAATTAAGTCATGCAGCTGTTCCCAGGGTGGAATTCCCTTCCTTCCATCTAGTGCAGCAGACAAGTCTACCACATAAGCCAGAACCTTCGTGCGTTCTATGTGGCGCAGAAATGCATGTCCAAGTCCACGATTTTGGTGTGCACCCTTTATAAGTCCAGGAATATCAGCCACGGTTATTGAGAAATCGTCATAGTTCAAATTCCCCAAATTTGGCCTAAGAGTTGTGAACGCATAGTGACCAACGGTAGGCTTAGCCCTTGATATGGCCCCAAGTAAAGTGCTTTTACCAGCATTAGGCATGCCCACAAAGCTCACATCAGCAATGCTCTTGAGTTCTAATATGAGAACAGTCTCAGAACCAGGCAAACCTGCACTCATGGAGGAGTAAAAACTGTCAGAGTCCTGAAGATTAGATATGCGTTTACAGGTCCCTGCCTTCATAGTCATAGGCTTCCTTAAATAATCTTTGGAAATAGACACATTGCCTGGACCACCCTCTCCTCCACAAGCAATGATAATTTGTTGACCTTCTTCTGTCAATTCAAGAACATTGTATAATATCTCTTCTTGCTCTCCTATATCCTCTGTACCAAAATTGGGAGTTCCATTAGAAGTGGAAAGTTGAGAAAATACATTTGTTGATGCAACTTGCCTTGATTTTACAGATTTCTTAACATTTGTTTCAGCAGCTTGTGATGAAGAGCAGCCAGTAAGATGTATTGCTTTGACTTCTTCGCTAATAACATTGGAGGCAGAACCATTGCCAGGGTTAGGAAGATCATCAACGAGTGCACCAGGAATCTCCCAAGGATCTTCATCTGCTGAGGATTGAGTTTTGAATATAGAAGGAATTTCTCCACTAACAAGATGAAGTACAGTGCCGACTGGTACATGGACAACCTATAAAAACATGTGATTTTGGAAACGACTTGCAATTTGTGTGGCAAACATCGTAAATCAAAAGAAAATTTATCAAACATTTTAAAAGCTGAAAGTGAGGGTAAAGACCAATTACCTTATCAGCACCCTTGGTTCCTATCTTATTCTTCGATGATCCTCGTCCTCCTTTCTCTGCTATCTACGAGACACCATTAGTGTCACAGATCTTTTAGACATGATAAATTTCATCATTTCACAGAAATTTGCGAGAAGATTACAAGTGCATACTAGGTGATGCTGCAAACCACTGAAGTCCCAAACTCTGGGTGAGCATTCCAGAATCACGTCACCACCTCTCCCGCCATTTCCACCTAAATTAAACAAAAACATCAAAGTAGCATTGTCATCAGTTTCATCGCATACCATCTGGATTTCTTAACATCAATCTGATAATAGTATTAGAGATAGAAGTAAAGCACATTTCTGACGGCTGAATATTTACATTAGAAGAACAGTTATCAACAAAAGGGCCTAATAATATTAAACACTACTTCAACAACATCATCATCTTTATTCTAAACTAATTGACATCAACCGTCAATGAAACCAAGTAAAAAGCAAGAGCAGATTGAGAAAAAAAGAAATAATAAATAAGAAAAAATATATATACAATAATAATAAAAAAATCAATCATTAAAAATAGAGAAAAAATCTACTTCACAATATTAATAGCTTTTCTCCACTTCGTCCAAAGAGTAGGCTACAAGCTAATCTATTTTTCAATTCTAAGTCTTATTTTAATACTTTCCTAAGTAAGTTTGGTCCAAACTCTTTCTTTCTTTAAGCATGCTCTCTCAGAAGTGAAAATAAATGAATAAATTTTGAATAAACTACAACGGTATACAACTATACATAATAAAGACAAGTAGAGAATGCACCATCAGGTTTGCCCTGGCAATCATGTCGGCTACGGCGAAAGCTGGAGCAACCATGACCTCCATCACCTGCTTTCGCAAATACCTTAAACTTGTCTATCATTCTTCTCTCCTACAAATAAAGACCCCAAACCCCAATGCAGTGCTTAGAAAGAGAAAATAAATCACTATCCAATTTATTTTTTATGCAGTGAGCAAGTTGTAGAAAAAGCGAGTTGGGGATCAACCTGCAAAGGAGCAAGCTTAGACTTCTTGAGAGGAATATCCGAGTAACAAGAATAAAGTGTAATAAACCAACTAGATATACACGTTTGAGTATAAGCTTCTATATGTCGAATGGATCTTGCTTTAAAGACCAACATCTGTGTATGTTCAGTTATCTTTCAATAAAATGTAACTTCTTGGACTGGAACCAAGTCAGTCCTTTGTGTTTTGAAGCTTCACACCTACATAAAGAAATGCACAAAAGAAGATGGAAGATTTATATATAACATCAACACCAAGCATGTTATTTCATATAAAATTAGCCTTTTTTTTATAGGATTTCTCCTTGCGGAGTTTTATCAAGCAAGTGTCATGCATGGCCAGATTTCAAGGCTTCATTTTCTTTTTCTTTGGTTGAATAGATTAGAAAAGTTCTCTTAAAAAATTAGATTATAATACATGAGTCTGAGTGAAGACATTGGACCATCAACATTTTTAAGCACAAATCAACAATTCGGCCAACTCAAAGACAGAGATAAGCAAAATAAAACATATGGAAATGATTGAAGTAGCTTAGAAAACTGAAAATGAAACAACAAATAATGAGTCAAAGAAAATAAAAAGGAAATATAATGCAAAAGCAAGCTTCTATACAATTCGTTGTGAGCGAGGGATAACCAAACCTTAATTCAGCTGGTAAACCACCCGAAAGCTGTGCAGAAAATTCGAAAGTGCCTCCTAACTAGGATTCCGTAGCAGTAGGAGTTACGAGTTGGGTTTCGCCACTTGGCTCTAATTCTCCTGGCTATTGGGCTTAAAGTTTGTAATACTCCACCCCATTAAGCCCTAGTACATGTGGGTCCAAGCCAAAAAACCCACAAACATAAAAGTCTGCATCAGCCAAAAGCCAAGGGTTACGGCGAGGTTGTGGAGAAAAAAACATTTCAAACTTTTCAATTAGAAAATATTTAAAATTATTTTTCAGAAGATGCCCAATAAATAAAAGGAAAATAGTGTTCTCATTTTACCTGAGAAAATTTTTCTCATGTAAAATGAGAAAATTAATTCCCTAAATAAAATGTATGTTTTCTGCATCCACAATCATTCGTGTAAAGTCTAGATCACCTATCAAACATTCAATAGATACTTACTGATTTATTTGTATTGTTTCAATTAAATACCCTTTCCCAAACTATAATTCTGGTAAACATGCAAATGCATTAAATTCGGAATGACACAAAATTCGCACAACTAAAGACCATTTGCCAACAATACAAAGTGGATCGATATGCTGATTTTTAATTGAATGTAGTCATGTAGACTTGCTTTGCATCGGCATAATTACATAATTTCCAGTTCTTCAACAATACACGACACAGTAAAGGGGAATAAAAAGTTCAAGGGGAAATCAAGCAGGCATAATCATGTAATTTAGTTGCAAGTGTCTTGAATTTCAACTCTTTAGCACTGAAATCTGACAAGTGGTGGGAAATCAAGCAGGCATAATCATGTAATTTAGTTGCAAGTGTCTTGAATTTCAACTCTTTAGCACTGAAATCTGACAAGTGGTCTGTACCGTTGGAATCTATAAGCTCACTATGTTCCTTTTAGGGGGGTTGTCACTATATGGATGATACCACTAGCTTAGGTAAAGACCAGGCTAGATGGTATGATTCCAAGTATAACAAGTTAATAACAATAGAGGAATGATGGTTAAATATATGACTTAATAGAAATGGGCATAATAACGATACATAAGATACCCTCTGGTGTGCCCCTGGGGGGCTATTTATAAGAGAAGATTTTGCTTACTGGGTGAAGGTTGGTGGGGAGAAGGTCAACTCTCCTTGGGGTCTCATACCGATGGCAGTGTTGGGCGTGACAGGCGCTGCCATCGTAGCAGCGCTGTGCCTTCTGCATCCGGTGGTGCCAGCGTGGGTTACAGTGGGACAGCTTCCTCTTATGGCATTTGGGCGACTGCTTTCGGTAGTTGAGGTCCCAAGGTAGGATACTTTGGTGTTTAACCTTGGGAAGTTACCACGTTGGCGGGAGTGCGTTGCCCCAGCAAGTAGGGCTGACGTGGAAGCTTGGCGGGTGCTGGGCTTCGACCATTGGGCCTGACTCTTGTTGGGCCATCCAGAACAGGAGCCCCCCAGCTTGGCAGCGAGTGTAGGTTGGTGCCAAGGTGGACACGTTGACAACACCTTGTTTGGCGACACGAAAGTACTGGGCTCTAGTAGTTTGGCGATCTTGGTAACTAGTGTAGGTTGGTGCCAAGGTAGGCAACTTGACAACGCCTTGTTAGGCGATACGAAAGTACTGGGTGGGAGTCGTTCCTTCTGATGACAGCTGTAACATCCTAGTGGTTTGGCGGTGATTGGCTGAGGGTTTTTTAGAAAAAGCTGCCACCTCTGGTATTCTCGGGCTTTCCGGTTTTCGAGGAGCCGTCATGATGAGTTATTCCATCATTGAAATTTATTGCAGGTACCCAAGCGTCACGAGGCACATTGCATTAATGTGACGTGATGGGTGACCTGTCCTTTTAAGGTGACCATTTTGTCGTTCATCACAACCGCTCGTTGCACGATGACTATGTCATCTTACGGTTGGGTGAGGAGGGCTTACACGTGTATGTACGTGACCTTCCTCCTCCTCTTTCTATATAAAGGGGGAAACCCCTCGTTGGGGTCCTTCCTCACGCGAACTGTAAACTTTTGTGCCTCTGCCCTTCTGCTTGTTTCCTATCCTCAGTGAGTGTGATAGTGCCGGTCTTCTTTCTCTCACTTTCTGCAATTTCCCAGGTATAGTGTTTCTTGCTTCTTCCTTCATCATTTCGCTTCTTTGTTTTTGGTTTCCTTCTACGTCTTTTTCTGTTGCGTCGATGGTTAGGTTTACAAAACCCATCCCTGGTCTCATACTTCCTGAGTCGGAAGTGGAAATTAAGGAAGAGGAGTTTGATGAAGCCTTTGAGGCACTGGGAGATAGTGTGGTGGGGCCAGCAATGCAAGAGTATCTTGCTAGTTGCGCCCCAAGTCGTCCTTTAATTCCTGGGGTTGGGAAATTGCCCCATGGCAAAGTACCCGAACGTCTGGGTTTTAGTGAAGAGGAGATCCAAAATCCCCTTCCCGAAAGAGCTTTAAGGCCAGTTCTCCCGTATGTCAGTGAGGCGTCATGTTCTAATTTGCATAGTGGACGCCGTGGAGTGATTGGAGAGGGAAATTCCAGATCTGGGGGGCGTTCGTCTGCCAGGTCTAGGATACGGCGGTTAGGAGCATCAGTTGAGGGGGCCAGCCTTCGTTCTTCACGAAGAAATCATTCTAGGCCTTCTAGGCGCTCACGCGTCTCGAGGGTTGCTTCCCGTCGTCATGTTTCGCGGCGTTATGAACTTGGAGTTGGGCGACTTATTCGGCCCGTATCCAATATCAATCGCCAACCACAAAATCATCCTTTAGAGTATTATTTCAACCCTCGCCCTTCTTCAATTGCCTTTCGCACGTCACACAATCAAATTCCCCCCATCCCCCAATCTTTCCATCTTCGTATGTATAACGAGTCCGCAGAGAACCGGTTAGGTAGATACCACCCAGAGGATGGTCGCCTTATAAGGAATGGCGTGTGGGACGCCATCTTTGAAGACATAGGACTTTATAAGATACCGCCTTCCTGGTGGCCTTCTAATCTGAGCTATTCAGATTTTTATTCTTCAAGTTCCTCAGATACCTCAGATTCTGATGGTGAGTTAACTGTGTTTTGCACTATTTCTTTTTGTTGTGTTTGGCGTGGGGGCGTTGGTGGTGACAGGAGTGTTTGTAAGGCGTGGTGGGGTGTCCAGTTTCTCTTTGTAGTGGTCTTCTGGCGTCAGTGAAGTTTTGAGGATTGACTGTGTGTTTGTCGCTCCCAGGTAGGATTTGAACACTTTTTGACTTATGGTGGTTGCTCAATTGGACGACGGTCTTGAGGCGAGGAATTGGGTTGACTCGGTGGTGGCTACTACTTCTTCAAGTTATGCTGATCGGGACATGTTGTGCCGCCACTATAAATCTGAACTTAGCTTCACCATTACTGAAAATAGTGCATACGAGGCGAAGTGGCAACCGTGCGCGGTCAGTGCTGATCGCCGAGTTTGTGACGCGCCTCACATGGCGGCAAGAGCTTGATGGCGGTTTATGGTGTACAAGACTCATTTCACTGATCAGAAAGTGAGGTTTCCGCTGTCAGAGTTTGAGATAGGGGTATTATCCCACTTACAGGTCGTGCCTTCACAACTACATCCCAACGCTTGGGAGTTTGTTCGAGTGTTTGAGAGCATATGCCGGTAATTTGGTTGGGCGTACTCCGTACGATTGTTCTTTTACTGTTTTCAAGTGTCGTCGTCCAATAAGAAGCTTGGTTGGGTTTCGTTAAAGGCGGGTAATGTGATTGGATCAATCTTTGCCCAGTACGCCAATTCGTATAAGAACTGGACACACACTTTCTTCTGGATTGAACCTGTGTTGGGCGAGGGTGAACTTCCTTTTTTTGTTGACCGGTCGAGTAGGGAGTGTCGATTTCCCCTCTACTGGACTAAGGCCCATTACGAGACGCTTGTTGGTCAGTATTCATTTGCTCTAGGGGCCTTGTCTCCTGAGGAGGTACAGGTGATCGGTTGGTTTGTGGAGGTAAAGGAAGGTCTTGACCAGTGGCCCATGAAGCAAGTGTTGTGCCATGGAGGTGTGGTGGCGCTCTGTGTTGTTTTTTGTTTGTGATGACCTTGACTATTTTCTCTTGCGTTTGTCTTTACCAAAGTGATCTATATTACCCCTGTCTTTACTGCTTGTAGTTGGAAACATGGCGGCAGAGATGTTGAAGCTTGCTCGCGATGCGGCTGCTAAGCTGAAGGCCAAGCAGGGCGTGGCTCCTCAAACTCAGCCCATCCTTCTTTCGAAGAGGAAGGACACGGATAAAGGAAAGGATAAAGAGATCAGGGCTAAGAAGAAGAAAATTCGTTCTGCCGCTGACATCCCTGCTGGGGAGTTGGAGAAACGAGCCAATCGCTCGATTATTAAGGAACCCACTGGCGTGGTGGGCAACTCTTCGGCCAGCGAGTCGACGCTGGGATCCGGATCGTCGGCCCTCGAGGGGTCTAGGTTGAAAAGGGGTGCGAATGCAAGTTTGACACCGCCCCAAGCTTTCAAGGCAGCACGCAACGAATTATCTGGGGGTGGGCAGGGATGGTGCCTGTGAAAGTGACCAGGCGATCAACCATGCTTCTGGCGATAGAGGGGGCGACCATCCTCGCGTGACGTCTGAGACTGAAGATTCTCCTCCCCTTATGCAGAAATTACCGTGGGCAGGGCCCTAAGCTTGTCAGAGAGGGACCTTGTTAATGGATTCCCCAACGTTGGACGTCCTAAGATAGCGGTGCCTGAGCGTCTTGATCGTCAACAATTTATGAATTGCACCCAGGTGGTTATTGGCCGCATCTTAGGGATGCAGGAGATCGCCCTTGCTGTTGACGAACGGTGTTCCCTTCAGGAAGATCGCCTTGCCGATTTAGGGCGACAGGTGGACGGTCTGACCGCTGAGGTTGGGCGTCTTGGTAAAGAAGTTGCTGACAGGAAAGCTTCCAACCAATCTTTGTCTGGGCGGCTGAAGAAGGCAGATGATGAGGTTAAGCGGCTGTCCAACGAGAAGGATGACTTGAGTAAGTCATTGGAAGAAATTAGGAAAGAGAAGGAGGTTCTCCGGACATAAAGGGATCAACTTTCCTCCAACTCGTTTGCTGCACAGGGGAGCCTCCACGCCAAAGATGAGGACTTCAAGAAAGCTGCAGGGCAGGTGGAAAAGTTGGAGGAGGCTTTGGCCAACCTGATGTATCACTCTTTCAACAATGCCCTTCAGCAGGTTTCTGTCAGGTATCCTGATGCTGACTTGACTGGTTTGGATCCTGCTTATGATGTGGAGGATGGCACGATTATCGAGCTCCTGGAGAATGATGTCATAAGAGTGATTGAGGCAGCGCCGGAGACTGATGACGACGAAGGCGCGCGAGGCATGCTTCCAATGACTGATACTGATAGTTATCACGGGCAGGATGATGATGGGCGTGTCATGCAAGCTGAGCCTGTCGCCGAGACGTTGGATGAGCCTGTTTTGGCGGGTGTGGGGGGTGCTGTCTCTGAGCAGATGGTGGGTGTTCAAGCTCAAGCGGTGTTCGCTCCGGCAGTTGAGGAGGACGTGACTGATCAGGCTCAAGATGCTGAGACTGTTACGGCTGATGCTTAGGACTTAGATTTATTTTACCTTTTTTTTGTTGTGGTTGGCATGTAGACCACGAGCTTGTACCTTTATTTCTAAAATATCAATGAATTTCCTTTTCTTTTCCTGCTCTAGCTTCCACATCTTAAGAGTTTTAATTTCCTCTAGTTAGGTGGGTGTTGGCTGGGGTGAGGGCAATCCCAGTCCAACTATGGCGGGGGTGAGGACCATCTCGTTAGTTGGGTGTTGGCTTGTGGTGAGGACCATCCCAGTCTAATTACGGCGGGGGTGAGGACCATCCCACAACTTGTACGTTGGCTGGGGGTGAGGACCGTCCCAGTCCAACTATGGCAGGGGTGAGAACCATCCCGTTAGTTGGGCGTTGGCTGGGGGTGAGGACCATCCCAGTCCAACTACGGCGGGGTGAGAACCATCCCATAACTTGTACGTTGGCTGGGGGTGAGGACCATCCCAGTCCAACTATGGCGGGGGTGAGAACCATCCCGTTAGTTGGGCGTTGGCTGGGGGTAAGGACCATCCCAGTCCAACTACAGCGGGGGTGAAGACCATCCCACAACTTGTAGGTTGGCTGGGGGTGAGGACCGTCCCAGTCCAACGATGGCGGGGGTGAGAACCATCCTGTTAGTTGGGCGTTGGCTGGGGGTGAGGACCATCCCAGTCCAACTATGGCGGGGGTGAGAACCATCCCGTTACTTGTACGTTGGCTGGGGGTGAGGACCGTCCCATAGCTATACTTACAAAACTTCGAACGAAAGAGTAGTTTGACCCAAAATGATTTATTAATTGTTGGCTACCTGCCTCATTAAAAACCTTTCCAAGTAAAACCCAGTGGGATAAAAACTTGGAGAGGAAAAGAGTACAGTGTGAAGGTTACAATGTGATTCAACTGTAGTATCTGGGGAGCTTGTTAGCGTTCCAAGCCCTTGGAATAGGTTTCCCTTCTAATGTTTCCCGGGCGTAAGATCCCCCGCCAAGTACATTTGCTATTCGATACGATCCTTCCCAATTTGGGACGAGCTTGCCATCGCGTGCGTTCTTGTTTCCAATGTCGGCTCGCCTAAGAACGAGGTCAGCAGCTTGAAACTTCCTGAGGATAACTTTTTTGTTGTATCTACTGGCCAACCTCTCTTTCGACCGGCGTTCTGATTGCGTAGCCCGTTCTCAGATTTCCTCAAGCAGATCAAGTGCTTCATTGAGTCCCTGGCTGTTGGTTACTTCTGTTACCTGTTCCTTCTTCCAGGATGGTTCGCCAATCTCTACTGGTATCATTGCCTCCGTGCCGTAAGTCAAGCGGAAAGGGGTTTCTCTGGTGCTCGATTGGGCAGTTGTGCGATATCCCCACAAGAGGCCCTGTAGATTTTCAACCCAAGCTCCTTTATGGGAGACTAGCTTCTTTTTTATTCCTTTGGATAACATCTTGTTGGCTGATTCAACTAACCCATTAGACCGCAGATGTTCTACTGCTGCAAAATGGTGCCGAATTTGTAGGTCGGCCATCAGTTCTCAAAACTTGGAATCAGTGAACTGGGTGCCATTATCAGTAATGACCTCACCTGGAATGCCAAAACGGTAAACGATGTTTCGCCAGAAAAATTTCCTAACCTTCTGGGATGTGATGGTAGCAACTGGCTCAGCTTCTACCCATTTGGTGAAGTAGTCGATGGCGACAATCAGCCATTGCACACGCCCTGTGGCCTTTGGAAATGGTCTAAGAATGTCCATTCCCCATTTGTGAAATGGCCAGGGCGATGTGATCGACATTAACTCCTCTAACGGGGCTTTGTGTATGTCGACAAACCGTTGGCACTTTTCACATTTTTTAACATGGTTATGAGCATCTCGCTCCATGGTTGGCCAGTAGAATCCTGCTCTAAGTGCTTCCCTTGCCAGGGAGTGTCCATCGATGTGGTGGCCGTTGATTCCTTCGTGGATTTCCTCAAGCACGTATTCCACGTTGTCCGAGCTCAAACACTTCAGAAGTGGGGTTGAAAAACCTCTTTTGTATAACTGGCTGTTCATCATGCAGAAGTGGGCACTCCTTCGTACAGTCTTTTTGGCTTCTTTTTCGTCTGGCGGCAGCGTTCCTTCTACCAAGTAGTTTGCGATTGGAGTAAGCCATGAATCCTCGGCGATCGCGCCTTCCGCAACTGTAATACTCATGACGACGCATGGGTTTGGCAGATTATGCTGGATGACAGAACGATTATTACCTGGGCTCTTTGTACTGGCCAATTTTGCGAGGATGTAAGCACGCGTCTTTTCTGCCAGCCTAATGTGTTCAACCTTGACTGTCTTAAAGGTCGACATTATTTCTTTGACTCTTTTTAAGTATTTGCTCATCAGTGGGCCTTTGGCTTGATACTCGCCTGAAATTTGAAAGGTAACTAGCTGTGAATCGCTAAAAACCTTGAGGTGTTGGGCACCCAATTCTCTGGCTTGAAGCAGACCGGCTATCATAGCCTCATATTCAGCCTGGTTGTTGGTTGTGTTGAAATCAAAAGTCAAAGAATGTTCCATCACCACGCCATCTGGATTTTCGACTATCATACCGGCACCTGACCCTTTGGCGTTGGTCGAACCGTCAACATACAGTTTCCACGTCGCCTGGGTTTCACTATTCTGATTTTCCACTGCACCAGCGTGGGTCATCTCTGCTATGAAGTCTGTGAGGGCTTGAGCTTTTATGGAAGCCCTTGGTTCATAACTGATTTGGTATTCCGATAGTTCAATTGCACACGACATCATTCGCCCCGCCAGGTTGGCGAATGGGTTGATTAGTTCTGACGGTGATTGGATGACATTGGAAGTATGGTCGTAGTCTTCGTGCTGCAAAAATGAGCGTGAGGGTAACCTTTTCAATCTGCTGATACCTAAGCTCAGCACCCTATAGCACTTTGCTAACGAAATACACTAGTTTTTGAGCTTCCCCATTTGGCTCTCTGACCAACGCGGCGCTGATGGCCTCCATTTCGACGGCGAGATATAAATACAAAGTCTCTCCATCGTCTGGCTTCGTGAGGACAGGTGATATGCCTCTAGCATATATATGATTTTTAGCCAAAATGAGAAAGAAATCTTGATTAATCTTGGAAAAAAGGGCTAGAATTACTATTAATTTGATAAATCTCAATCAAAGATTGTGCAACTGATTTCCTTCAATTTTGTAGGAAACAGGACAAAAATAGGCACTTTTAGAAGTTCAGGCCAGAGTCCCACGCTAATAGCGTCAAACTACGCTAGTAGCGTGAGAATCCAGAGACATCCACGCTCATGGCGTGAAACTCACGCTAGTAGCGTCAGTCATTATTGCCATCCACGCTCATAGCGTGAGATCCGCGCTAGTAGCGTGAACATCCAGAGACATCCACGCTCATAGCGTGAAACTCACGCTAAGAGCGCCAGATTGCGAAATCACAGCACCGTGTTTTTAAAAGGGCAGTTTTGGAAGATGAAAAGAGGGACTATAAAAAGGATGCTCAGCACAGAATTAGGAATTCTGGACCTAAGGAGACCATCGTGCTTCAGAAGGAGAGCTCCGGAGAGAAATTCTTAATCTTCTTTATTCTTCCATCTACATTCTCAAGTAACATTGAATATTGAATTTATCAGCCATGATAATGGTTGGCTAAGTACTTTTTATTGTAGTTAGGATCACAAAACCTATGTGAACCCTTGTTACGACGAATTGGTTTATTTCTACTCATTTATATAAAGTTCTTTATCTTTACCTTGTGCGACATTTATATTCTCTTTATTAGAATTGATCAATCTGATAGTTGAGGATATTTTGAGGGTTAGAACCCTATATAGGAATATTGGGGTTTTCATCCTGAAAAGGGGGTAGGATAACTGTTCGTATGCATGCTAGGAATATATGTGTATTGAATTGCAGATGTTTGATTATCGTGTTCATTGCTTAATTCTCCTGAGAGGTTGCTAAGGGATTATGATTCCAATTGAGATTAAAGGGTTAAATTGCCAAGGGATTGGAATTTAACTAATTAATTTTATATGATAATTATCTGAGTATTTATATAATTAAATATTTTTAAATCAATCCAAAGTAATAAGTGGGGATCATAAGGTGAGTGCGCTCTGGCTATAATGCTTTTCTCATTTTTATAAATCAAATCATTCTTGTTCTTATTTTTATTCTTCATCACAGAAGAATTACAAAAACAAGTCTTTATTTCAGTTCTCAATTTTACACAACTCGACATTATTTGTCACAAACAAACTCTTCTCAACTTTTCCATTCTTGAAAGGAATATTAATTGATATTCGACCCAATCCCTGTGGAGACGATACTCTACTTACTTTCTATATTACTTGTGCGATCGGTATACTTGCTGGGAAGCATCAATTTTTTGGCGCCATTGCCGGGGATTGGCGTTTCTTATATCAATGAATTTTGATTTTTAAGATTGGATTTTATTTTTATTTTCTTATTTTTTTTTATATTTGAACGGTGCTACTACTCTCTTTTCTGAGTTGTATGCAAGGTAAAGAGCCAAGATTTCCACTTGATTTGGAGATTACCAAGACTGAAAAGAGATACAGAAAACTTGTTCGGCAGAAGCTTGCATTCGACAAGTTAGAAATTATTTCTTAAGAAGCATACACCATGGCAGCAAACGATGAAGCGGACAATCCGCTCATGGATACCATTCTGACTCCATCGTTCAACAGGCCCAATGCGGATATTGTTCAGCCGAATGTTGTCAACAATTGGGAGCTCAAGTCTTCCCTTATTCAATTGGTAGAGAGAGCTCAGTTTGGAGGAGAGAATAGTGAAGATCCTCATAGGTTTATTGACAGATTCTTGATGATCTGTGACTCCAACAAACATCCCCAGGTGTCTAACGATGCAATCCGATTAAGGCTGTTCCCTTTCGCTCTTAAGGGAAAGGCTCTTAGTTGGTTGGAACGACAGCCTGCTGCAAGCATTCCAACCTGGGATGATTTATCACAGAAGTTCTTTGCTCAGTTCTTCTTGATGGAGAAGTACAACCAGATGGTGAATGATATCACCAATTTCACTCAATCTGAGGGTGAATCAATGTGTGAAGCATGGAACCGGTTCAAGGATTTGATGAGAAGGTGTCCTTAGTATAACCTGACTGCTGGTAATCAGGTTAGAATCTTCTTCAATGGTTGCAAACATGAGGTTCAGATGGTGTTGAATGGTGCAACAAGAGGCACTATTAAAACTCTGAGAGCAAACGAGACTCTTGAGCTGATTGAGATGATGGCTGCCAATGAAAACCAAGTGTTGTCAACAAAGCCTAAGAGAGGTACCCTTCAACTGGAAGGTAATGATGCGGTGTTGGCTGAAAACAGTTTGTTTTCTCAGCAGGTAGCAAACTTAACATCAAGGCTTGACAAGATGCAGCTTGCTAGTGTTCAGGCTAAAGCTGCTGCTGTTGTGTGTGAATATTGCCAGGACAATCATGAGTCTAATGAATGCCCTTTGATGCCTTCTGATATTCACCTCAACAAGTACAAGTGAATGGCGTTTGGTATGATCAAAGACCTTCGTCACAAAATACTCCAAGAAATCAGAATTTTCCTTCTGGAAATAGCAATTTTCAGTGGAGAGGTCAAGGAGGTGGTCTTGATTATAGTTCTAACAATTATCTGCAGCCTCCACCAATTCCAGCTAAGGAACCCTCTGATTTGGATAAGCTAGTGGGACAGATGGCTCAACACTCCAATGCCTTTATGGAAGAGACTAGGGCTAATACCAAAAACATGAGAGCTTCTATCAGAAATCTGGAGAATCAAATTGGCCAGTTGGCCAAGCAAATTGCTGATAGAACTCCAGGTACTTTCCCTAGTAACACAGTCACCAATCCAAAGGAAGATTGCATGGCCATCACAATTAGAAGTGGTAAAGTACTTCCATCTCCTGAGATTGAAGAGAAGATGGATACTGCAGGTAAACCTGAAAAAGAAATTGAAAACCTGCTAAAGTTGTGAAGTCTCTGCAGAAAGGTGAAAAAGAAGAGCAACAGATTGTTGCTGAAAAAAAGAAATTTGAATTGAATCCTGATTATGTAAGAGCCATGGCACCCTATCCTGACAGATTCAAGCAGGATGCCTAGAAGCAACAATATGCCAGGTTCCTTGATATATTCAAAAAGCTTCATATCAATCTTCCATTTGCTGAAGCCTAGGCTAATATGCTCAATTATGCCAAGTTTATGAAGGACCTGTTGTCAAGAAAACACAAGCTGCAGAAATGTCAAACGGTGACACTCAGTGAGGAGTGTAGCGCTATCATTACAAAGAAGTTTCCTCCTAAGCGTCATGATCCAGGGAGCTTCAATATTTCTGTTGAAATTGGTAACACCAAAATTGGCAGGGCATTATGTGATCTAGGGGCTAGCATTAATTTGATGCCCCTTTCTGTTTGTAATTCCTTGGGGATCACCGAGTTGAAGCCTACTTTGGCATCTCTTCAACTTGCTGATAAGTCTATAAGGAAGCCTAGTGGAATAATAGAAGATGTTCTTGTGAAGGTGGACAAGTTCATCTTTCCTGCTGATTTTGTGGTGCTGGACATGGAAGGGGAGCTGAGATGCCTCTTTTGCTGGGTAGACCTTTCTTAGCTACATCTCGTGCCATGATTGACGTTGAGAATGAGAAGCTAGAGTTAAGGATGAATGATGAGTCCATTACCATCAATGTATTTGACTCTATGAAACAATCTTCTGGCAAAGGCGATTGTTTTAGACTCGAGCAAGTGGTGAAGGAAGAAAAATCTTCTAGTCAAGAGCTTGATGAAGAACTTGAGGCGCATAAGATTGTTCCTGCTAAGGGAAAAAAGAATGTAGTGTTTGAAGTTCCTGAAAAAGCAGATGATTACAAAGAAGATGGAAGCTTAAAAGTGGAATTGAAGGATCTTCCTCAAACTCTAAAAGATGATGTCAAAGAGGTGAGGACGCTTCAAAGGAGGCGTAATCCTACAAAGAAGAAGGCAATGAGAAAGGAAGTGGTGAAACTCTTTGATACGAGTTGGAAGAGACACCGGGAGCTGAAGTTTGACAAGAGACACCGAGACTCTATCTCTCGGAAAAATCAATGCTTCAAAGAGTTCTTAACATGGCTTCATAGTTTGGAACATATTTGGGAATGGTGGTCTCATACACCAAAGCATCCAGTACCACCGGGACTCTCCATTTGCTGAGTCATCCCACGTTGCTGAAGAGGATGATATGGAGGGTTGATTATATCCCCTTGCTGACAGAGGTTTTGTATATTAGTTTATTTTTCTGTTTTGTATTTTTAGTTACTTTGTGTTAGTATATCTCTCTCTGCTATTTTAACGTGCGCATTATAGTTTATCCTATATGTCACTGTTTGTTCCATTGTGCAGGTTTTTCTTCTTTCTTGTGGTTTAATTATTGCTGAGGACAGCAATTCTCTAAATCTGGGAATGGTAGGCTTGCATCTTAGAACTGCTGCAATTCTTCTAGCAGGGGAGATATTCTAACTCTTTTAATTTTATTAGTTATTTTTGTAGTATTTTGTGTGCCCTTGATTTAAAAAAAAATGATCTGTTTTTCAAGTAATTCTCAGGTTTAAATGTGTTTATCTAGTTAATGTGCTTGACTGAATTCTTGGAAGCATGTTGTATGACTTTCTGGCATGACATTGCATAGATACAATTGGATTACATGATTGCTCGTTTGCCTGAACTGATGTTGTGAAATTCTGATAATATCTGAGGTCAATTTTCTTAAGTCTATATTGATACCATAGTTGTGAGGTTTGAGCTTAAACACTGAATTTTCTTGTTGAGAGACCTCACTGTTGTAACACTCTAGAACTTAATCTGTTTCTCTGTTATGCATACATTGGTTGAAGTGATAAAGGCATTTTGTTCTTGTTAGCTATTAGCCAAAATAATCCACCTGTATGAAATTTTTCCATTGCTAGCCCCTTGAGCCTGAACTTAATTTTGTTGATAAATGACCTGTGCCTGATTGATGGCTTAGCCTATATCCATGTGACTTACCTTGATTGAGATTGAATTACTGATGTGTTGAAAATAAAACAAAGAAATTGAGGTAAGCTCCACCAAGGTCAAGTAATTAGGGGATGTAAATTTCATTTGTGCCCTTAAAAAAAGGGGAAAAAAAGCAAGAAAAAGAAAAAAGGGTGAATGTGCATAAAATGTGTTTTGCAGGAATTAATTCCCGAAATTCTGTGGGAATGTTAGTGGAGCAAAACCATTGAGTTGAATGCGTTAAAGTGAAATAATATCAGTTTTTCAAACTCATTGTTGTTTGAGCTACCGTCCATATATTCCTACCCTTTAACCCGGCCAAGTTACAACCTGTGAAGTCTTTTTGATCAATTGATGCATGTGTTTGATTCTTCATTTTTAAGAATTTTTGAGAATATGATCAAGCCTATGGTAGTGTTATAGCTGTGATTGATTGAGTGCTCATGATACCCTTAAACACTGAGTGTTGAGTGGACTTTATTTATCTGTGTGAGGGGTAATCAATGTAGACTTGTACCTTTAAGTAGCTGATGACATTGTTGGGAGTTTATGATATTGGGTCAGGCATGCATGGCATATTGTGTCTGAGAGTGTCTATGGATTGTTATGTTGGATTAATTGAATATGTCCTGGATCGAGTCTTGTACATTGTTGGGACAGCAACGTTTAAATTTGGGAATGATTTGATATGCCTCTAGCATATATATGATTTTTAGCCAAAATGAGAAAGAAATCTTGATTAATCTTGGAGAAAAAGGGCTAGAATTACTATTAATTTGATAAATCTCAATCAAAGATTGTGCAACTGATTTCCTTCAATTTTGTAGGAAACAGGACAAAAAGAGGCACTTTTAGAAGTTCAGGCCAGAGTCCCACGCTAATAGCGTGAAACTCACGCTAGTAGCGTGAGAATCCAGAGACATCCACGCTCATGGCGTGAAACTCACGCTAGTAGCGCCAGTCATTATTGCCATCCACGCTCATAGCGTGAGATCCGCGCTAGTAGCGTGAACATCCAGAGACATCCACGCTCATAGCGTGAAACTCACGCTAAGAGCGCCAGATTGCAAAATCACAGCACCGTGTTTTTAAAAGGGCAGTTTTGGAAGATGAAAAGAGGGACTATAAAAAGGATGCTCAGCACAGAATTAGGAATTCTGGACCTAAGGAGACCATCGTGCTTCAGAAGGAGAGCTCCGGAGAGAAATTCTTAATCTTCTTTATTCTTCCATCTACATTCTCAAGTAACATTGAATATTGAATTTATCAGCCATGATAATGGTTGGCTAAGTACTTTTTATTGTAGTTAGGATCACAAAACCTATGTGAACCCTTGTTACGACGAATTGGTTTATTTCTACTCATTTATATAAAGTTCTTTATCTTTACCTTGTGCGAAATTTATATTCTCTTTATTAGAATTGATCAATCTGATAGTTGAGGATAATTTGAGGGTTAGAACCCTAGATAAGAATATTGGGGTTTTCATCCTGAAAGGGGGTAGGATAACGGTTCGTATGCATGCTAGGAATAGATGTGTATTGAATTGCAGATGTTTGATTATCGTGTTCATTGCTTAATTCTCATGAGGGGTTGCTAAGGGATTAGGATTCCAATTGAGATTAAAGAGTTAAATTGCCAAGGGATTGGAATTTAACTAATTAATTTTATATGATAATTATCTAAGTATTTATATATAATTGAATATTTTTAAATCAATCCAAAGTAATAAGTGGGGATCATAAGGTGAGTGCGCTCAGGCTACAATGCTTTTCTCATTTTTATAAATCAAATCATTCTTGTTCTTATTTTTATTCATCATCACAGAAAAATTACAAAAATAAGTCTTTATTTCAGTTCTCAATTTTACACAACTCGACATTATTTGTCACAAACAAACTCTTGTGAACTTTTACATTCTTGAAAGGAATATTAATTGATGTTCGACCCAATCCCTGTGGAGACGATACTCTACTTACTTTCTATATTACTTGTGTGATCGGTATACTTGCCGAGAAGCATCAAGTTTTTGGCGCCGACGGCGAGATATAAATACAAAGTCTCTCCATCGTCTGGCTTCGTGAGGACTGAAAGTTCGAAATGGCCTTGAAGGCCGATGCATGCAAGAGGGAAAAACAAAATTTTTCTTTGCGGAATATACAAGCACATCAAGATCATGCTTTAAGAAAGCATGATGTTACCTTGTTCGTGAAATCACCAGATGATCAAGGCCGGTCTGAAGGGTTCAGACCCTCTAACGTTGATCCACACCACCCACTCGTCTAGTTGCAAGAACTCCTTCTTGTGAAGCCACCGGATGATCACCACAAAGAGGCTTGCTAGGCGCTCTATGTGTGAAGATGGAGGCTAGGTGAAAGTGTTTGAAAAAGTGAAGCTCTCAATGTGAAAGCTTCACAAGTGGCGCATGAGAGAGGAGAGAATAGGCTAGGTTTTCAAAAAAACCCTTGGAGGAACAACTGATCACATAGGCGCATAAGAGGAGAGTATTTAAAATAAAATACCAATCAGATTTTTCTCCTAAAAATCTGATCATTAGGCGCCAGATTGGAGAGAGAGAAGTGGATCTGTTTTATTTCAAAAATTGCTAACAGTCTCCCAGAATATTCTCTTGAGAATTGGTTCAAAACCTATTCAAAATTCTGTTCAGAAATCTTCATAAGATCAGCTATATGGTGCACCCCATATAGCCCAAAAAGGTGACCAGATACATCTGAGTAGTTGCATTCAAATTTGAATCAACTCACTCAGATTTTCTCCCAACTGACTGAATCTTCTGGAGCTGATTTTGATGAGCAAATCTTGCTCACCAACAACCCAAATCAGCGCCATATATGGCCTTGGATCTTGTCCAAAAGATTCTCTCATGATACTAGTGATTTGTTCCAACAAGATCTCATCTTATCCTTTTGTTATGAAACAACCTTTCATAGGCAATTCAAATTCAAATTCAAATATTTGAATTCAAACATTCAAATATTCAAATTCAAATTCAAAATTCAAATTTTCAAATTTCAAAATTCCAATTTCAAAATTCGAATTCAAAATCCAAATTTCAAAATTCAAATTTCAAAATTCAAATTTCAAATTTCAAATTCAAAATTCGAATTTCGAAATTCAAATTCAAAATTCAAAATTTCAAAATTCAAATTTCAAATTCCAAAATTCAAAATTTAAATGTTTGATAATTAATTTAACTAATAAAATTAATTAGTAATGTCTTGGACTATCCAAGCCCATTACAATGAACCACCCGCCTTCCACCCCTTTAGGTGGAGTTCCAAACAACTTCTTGGGCTAATAACTATTATTAGGCCCAATACCTTTAATGCTAGAGCATCTAGACGATTAGGTGTTTATGTGTGACCCATTAGGTCCAACTTAGCCACTGACATAAATGGGCTTGGGCCCAATAAGCCCACAACTCATCTAATGACAACAGAGAGCACTAGCAATGCTTTGTTGCCCCAGAACTAGTTAGATTAATGATTTGATCATCCTATTAAACATATTTGGTTGCCGTATATATTTCCTTTCGTCTCGGTTACCTTCCCATAAAACCTAGGGTAAGGAAGCGTATCAACCCCTGCGGTTTAGGGTAAGCTTTATTCGAAATAGGGAATCTTCAATTTACAGACTCTAAAGGCAGATCATCTCATGATCTCTTTTACTATGCATAGATTCCCGAGTCCCTGTAAATGTCATCCCGATTTCTCTGGTTTACAGATAACCTAATCTCTCACAGAGATTTGACGAATTCCTTCACCTTATCACCCTAGCCCTGTGTTCTTTCTGGACAAGCCCAACAGTATACCTATGAGTCTCCATGTTTCAGGCAGACGAGGTGCACAATCAAAGCATGCCTTCTAGAACACAGTCTAGGTAATAACTTCTTGTCTTAGGAAAGACATACCCAAATATAAAGAGACTACTCTAATGATACTCTCTGTGAGAGTTCCTCATAGAGTCTCTTTGTGGGTCCGTTCAGTGCGAGTTATACCCTTATAGGTCCACCCACGACTTTAGCTAAGACATCTCCATATCTGTAGCACATGAGGTCTATACCTTGTATCCATGTACAAATAGATAAGTCGTGCTAGTCTTACCCTAGATTACTGACCTCATTCTCAGTATCTCTAGACTAGGAACATAAAATTAGGAATAAACATCCGGTATTCTTGAATCCTCATGATTGTGATCTCATCACAGATACTCAAGAGATACCTATTTTATTCCACGGGGTTTATCAAGTTATTCATAATATATTAATATTAATATCGAGATATAATTATGAAACAAGATAAAGAGTGCTTTTATTTATTTGCGACAATATTAAAAAGGTCTACATCTCTGTCCTTATTTAATCATAAGATTGTCTCTAGGACACCCAAATACTAACAAGGACAGGCGGGCAGGATAACACTCTTTTGAACTCTTGGAAAGCTTTCTCACAGTCGTCGGTCCATTGAAAAGTACAACCTTTCCTCAGTAGGCTAAACAAAGGAAGGGACTTATAGGCCGAATTGGCTAAGAACCGAGTGAGTCACTATAAGATGTACCGTTGGAATCTATAAGCCCACTATGTTTCCTTTGGGGGGGTTGTCACTATATGGATGATACCACTAGCTTAGGTAAAGACCAGGCTAGATGGTATGATTCCAAGTATAACAAGTTAATAACAATGGAGGAATGATGGTTAAATATATGACTTAATAGAAATGGGCATAGTAACGATACATAAGATACCCTCTGGTGTGCCCCTGGGGGGGCTATTTATAAGAGAAGATTCTGCTTACTGGGTGAAGGTTGGTGGGGAGAAGGTCAACTCTCCTTGGGGTCTCATACCGATGGCAGTGTTGGGCGTGACAGGCACTGCCATCGTAGCAGTGCTGTGCCTTCTGCATCCGGTGGTGTCAGCGTGGGTTACAGGGGGACAACTTCCTCTTATGGCATCTGGGCGACTGCTTTCGGGAGTTGAGGTCCCAAGGTAGGATATTTTGGTGTTTAACCTTGGAAAGTTACCGCGTTGGGGGGTGTGCGTCGCCCCAGCAGGTAATGCTGACGTGGATGCTTGGCGGGTGCTGGGCTTCGACCATTGGGCTTGACTCTTGTTGGGCCATCCAAAACATGGTCACAACAATTATCCATTTGAAATATCTATTTGTGCTCCAAATTAATCTATTGCAGTCCTGCTATGTTGTTATGTACTCCTAAAATTGAAACCACTATAATGTAAAAGCATTTTTCCAAAATGTTAGCGGATAATATCATCAGGTTAGAGGAGGTGAAAGGTGTACCATATGCAAAAGGGTAAACATGCTATGTCAAAAACATCGTTAATATAAATAAAAAAAGGAAAAAATGTTTGTCATTTTAAATGACATAAAATTATGTCATTTTAAGAGAGAGATAGACACAGAAAAAAAAATTTATTTAAATTTTAAAATTAAAAAAAACCACTCACTTTCTCTCTCCCATGAATTCCATTTCTGTGTCTATCACTCTCCTAAAATGACATAACTTATGTCATTTAAAATGACAAACACCAAACCCATAAAAAAATGGGTTAAATAAAAAAAATGGGTTAAATAAAAAAAATCTTTAATATTCTGGACAAGTTGCTTAAGGAAGCTCTTTAATAAGGATGCCTTGAACAAGATTATCTCCCCAGGAGGATACGCATAGTTTATTCAAAAAAAAAATCTTGTTAATTTGATCTTTGATTTTATAAATCTGGAAGTATTGAACTTAAGAGTTCTAAAGTAACCAACTTGACTATATGACAACAATTTTGGAATAGATTTACCACAATTACTAATGCACACACAGAACTAGTTTTCAATTTTAATAACAATATTACAGCCCCCGAATGCCCTTATTTCTATATGCTATGAGCAGTGTAATATATTAATAGCTTGCGTACCTGAAACTTGATACAAATATGTGCGGCACTGTTTTTCTTATTTGAACAGTGAAGCATTGATTCAGTTATATCACTATTTGTATTAAACCAATATTTTTTGGAATGACAGTAATTTATCAAATATTACGGTAATTTATCAGATATATGTGAATGTGACCGACCAAGTACTAAGGAAAACAGAAATACAGCCCAAACTACAAGATTGGTATTAACACTGATTCTGAAGCTAAAACAAAAATGGATCTTGCAACAGACAAGACAAACAGTTACATAAAATTCAGTATAGCAAACACAATTTTTGGTAGGATTTCACTATTTTTCAAAATTCTTTACGGCAAGAATTCAAGACAAAACAGTAACACATATTCAAAAACTAGCTAATAACAGGAGAATACGGTTAAGAGCACTCACTAACGTACATATAAGACATTATGTAAAAACAAGCAGGGGGGGGGGACTAATCCAGTAGAAACAACCTGTTATGGACCCGTATAAGGGGCCCATTAAGTGATAAGCCCAATGAAGGGCAATCCAAGATCTGAATCAGTGATGATTACAGATAGATATCTATCAAGGATACTAATCCTAATACAACAGCATAGCAAGCAGGCCTGCGCCCTTATCAGAGGCACCAAAGGCCCATCCACACTACCCACAGGTAACCTCTATAAATACAAGGTAAACCCTAAAAGTACGGTACACTCTCTCTTAATGTTATGCTGTCATTGTGCGCACACACACCCCATTGGCTAACGCCGTTATAGTATTCTGTGCACAGTGATCTGCTTGACTCAAGGGTATCTCCTTCATAGATACCTTGGAGAGGGCACTAGATCCAAGAGAAACATACCAGCCTATTGGGCTGGACATCTCTGTCCCAAGGACAGAACATTGGCGCCGTTTGTGGGGAGTTCTTCTCTGAATTTGAAGTTCCCACCAATCTGACGAAGGATGACAATCCAAACAAGGAGCAGTAGCCAGCAGCCACCCCAAAACCAGAACCAACCGCTGGATCCAGTTCTGGAAGAGGTAAACCAGCCTCAACACCATCCAGGAAACGATGTGGATTATGATCATGACCATGTCAGTGAAGATGTCTCGGATAGTGCTTCCACTCCAGCGCGTCATGACAGGGGTGCAGCTCCAATTATGGCTCCGGTAAGGAATGATCCTCCCCAGCATCCTGGGGATTTTGCTGCGCGTGGCGGATCCAGACTCTCAGCTGACTCAGAATGCGTTTGCTGCAATTATGCAACGAATGACAGAGATGGAAAATCGTAATAACCTCCAGCGGCAACAGGACTTCCAAACGATACGAGAGGAAAATACCAGGGGAATGTGAGACCTGGAACAACGCTTAGTGGGGGTAACTGGACCAGGGCCGAGAGGAAACGAAGGCCAGGATGCCAGTGGCCGGGATGGAAATCGCAACTTGGTTCATCAGAACCGGGTTACTGAGGTGGAAAACCGTGAAAGGCCCAATCTGGTAAACACGATGAATCCGAACCTGGAAAACCAGACTTTGGATGGACAAAACGCTTCCATGCAGGCCTTGACTCAAAATGCTTTAGCATAAGCTAATGGGCAGAGAGACTGGGATAGAATCCACCCCAACCAGAATACACAGATCATCAGAGGGCGCGTGGAGCCCGGTGGGTACAGAAGGAAGTACAGCAGGGGGCAGTATAATAACAGCCCTTTCACTGGTAAAATATTGAACGCTCCTTTCCCAGAGGATTTCGATTCGGCACGCTTGCCGAAATACGATGGAAGCCAGGATCCACAGGTTCACATAGATGCTTTCGACACGAACATGTATATCCGAGGGATAGATGAACCCCTCATATCTCGGATATTTGCCATAACCTTAACTGGGGTAGCGCAGGCATGGTTTTCAACCCTTCCTGCTAATTCCATCGGCTCTTTTGAGGAATTTGGACAAAAATTCCTTTTAAACTTTGCAACCAGCAAAAAACATCCAAAGTCCGAGTTCGCACTTGGAAAGATACGTCAACAACTATAACACCTCGTAAATTTATAAATGTATTGTTGTATATGAAATGTGATTTAAAGGGTAGGATTAGTGAAAATCCTGAGATTAGGGTCAAATTGTATAAGAAGGGTAAAATGGTAATTTACCAAACACATAACCTGAGACAAGAAAAATTGAGTAGAAGGTCTTAAATAGTAAAAATAATGACGGAAATGGATTCAGAACGAAAGATAGGCAAGTTTCGAAAATTTTGGTGAATAGTTATTTTTCCGGTATAAAATACTGCGGTATAATTATACCGTTAAGCGTGAAAATATTATCAGTATTTTTAGGAAGTAAAAATATGACGTGAACGAGAAAAATACGTAGGTTATGAATTTGTGGTTGAAATTAGGTGATTAATTAAAGTTAAATCGCATGTGGGACCCACCTATGGTCTTAAATGACTTAAGTAGCTTGAAATCAGAATTTTTCCATCACTTTCTCTCTCCTCTCTTCTCTTCTTCCACGAGACTTTAGCCATTGGAGAGGGTTTTGGTTCTTTGAAATTCTAACTCCACTTTCTAGCCACTTTTGAGAGAAACTCCCAACTACAAAGTTGTTCCTCTTGAGATTGTGAATGACTTTCATGTAGAGTACACTTTGTGAGGATCATCGTGTGAAGAGTTATGCCTCATTTTCAGCCACGAAATTATATGAATTTTGGGGAATTTTTGGGAGTTTTTGTGTTGATTCATTGCTTGGAGATCATCCCCTTGGATCCTAGAAAGCTATTGGTGGTAAGATTTCTCACTCTCTTTGAGTTTTCATGGAGATCAGAAATTGGGTGAGGGTTTTGAAGTTGTAAGTTGAGTTATGGTAGTTAGGAGCTAGAAATGGTGTGTCTCCTTTGGAATTAAATGCTTAGACTGATAAATGATGATGATTGATGCAGTAAAAATTATTGTGATTTGGAAGATTGTAACTTAGTAAAATTTGAGTGGAATTTCAATACTTTGTGAGGTGGCATGATGATAGGATTGTGTATTTGAGTTATGGAGCAATTGTATGAAGTAATTGTATGATTATAGGATGTGTAGAAGTGTTGGAATGAGTTGAAAATCCTTTGGGACCCTAGCATGAAGAATTCGACCTATTGTGGTTATAAATGGTTGATGATGTAAAAATGATATAAATGGTGTTGTATGTTTGTGATTGGTGTTTAAATGGATGGTAGGTTGGTGTGATGTGTGGATTTGGATGGAAGAGCATTGGATATATATGTGTATGTGGAAATTTGACCTATAATGAAGATTAAGGAAAAATAAGTGTGGATAGCCCTTTAGCCTAAGTGAATGGGTTTTGGATATTGTATTTTGAAAGTGAATTGGTTGCCTTGAAATTGTGTTGATGATCATGTTGTTTGATCATTATAGGTTCCTCGCACGGACGCAATAGAAGCAGATTAAGCTTGGAGCTTACGTTGTGGAGCATTTGCTTCAGAGTTGAGGTAAACCTTTGGAACTTGGATTTTAATCCCTTGTGTCCTCCACCACACCTAGTGGAAGGTTGTGGTTGGATTTTGTGCCTTTGGACATTGTGTGAATATGTATGTTCATGCATTATTGCTTGATTGTGTGACATGCTTGGAGCATGTTGTGTGTGAATTGTTTGATCTCTGGCCAGTAGATGTGTGTTGGTTTGAACTTCCGCTGGAGATATATCCTTTCGGGATGCTGTTCGGGTTTTGCTGTGGGGCCGACTCTGGGAGCGGTACCAGGATGATCCAAACGTGAGACTTCCGCTGGATAGGTCTCATGAGGAGTTCCAGTTGGGTTTTTCCATGGGGTCGTCTCTCATCCATGGGAGAGGCACCAGGAAGATTTCAAGAGTTATATGATGGGGTCCTTGAATGAAATCCTGATGTGGATGTTCTTGGATTTGTCCCCAATTGTTTGTGATATTGTATGTTATGCATTTCATTCTATGTTATTGGTTGCACATTGATTGAGCCATGGGGTGGAGTGATCCTCTAGTACCCTTGGTTTACTGAGATATATTTGTATATCTCACCCCGCGTTTGGGGACATCATTTCAGGCTATAGCAAGCATGGAGGAGTTGGATCATGATGAGCATACGAAGAGCACATCATTTTGGAGGATTACATAGTATGCACATACTAGCATTTATTTTGTATCTTGGACTTAGGGTATAGACATTATTGGATTGCATGTGATTATATTTACCATGCATTGGTTGTTCATATGTGGTTCTAAGTCATTTGATCATGGTGTTGTATTTTGGTATATGAAATTGTATATGTCTCATGTTGTTACATTTTGGACATGTGTGAGCATGGGGGATGTCCATGCCACTTGGATTATGCTTAAGAACCAATTGTTGTACATGATGTTCTATGGAAGTTTCAATTGATGGAATGATTTATGAATTTATGGATTGGTTGAGCTGGGAAATAGTTAAGTGTATATTAAGATGAAAATGATTTAGGTATATAAATGAAGATTTGGTAAACGTTGAAAATACAAACATAGTGCTGCCCAATTTTCGTCTCATATATGATGGAATTGTACCTTTTGGCCTTCTTGGAAGTTATAGATCCTTCTTTTAGCTTTCCAAGAGACCAAGATTGCGTAAATAGGAGTTGTATAACTCAAGTTATGGGTAAAATACAAAAGTAGGTCAAATTGCCCTGTTTTGGTGTTTGTTGCAAAACTATGGCGCTATGAGTGTCAAGTTGACGTTATTAGTATAACACCTCACATTTTTAAATTAAATATTTAAAATATTAAGTGAGTATTTAAGTGAAGGATTAGTGAAAATCCTGAAGATTAGACCAAAATACAAAGAAAAAGCAAAACGGTAATTAGCCAACACGCAACCCTAGGAAGATAAAAAATTGAGTAGAAGGTCACAGATGATAAAAATAACCCTGGAGATGGATTCAAAACGAAAAATTGAGTGGATAGGCAAGTTTCAGAAAAATTAGTGAATAGTATTTTTCGCGGGTAAAAATACCCAGGGAAATGGATGATAAAACGTTCCAATTGAGTTTTGAGCTCTAAGTTTCAAATATGAGTTATAAATGGTCTATAGAACTAGGAAATATGATTTCTGATAATATTTGGTGGAATTAAGTCTGTTTGGGGAAGCATGCTAATCGCGCGCGCAACAGCTTAAAACAGTGTTTTCTCCGAACGACCGGAAAACCCCGGATTCATCTGATCAAGTATAATTAAAGGACAATGGTTAATATTAAAAATTAGAGTTTCTAAATAGGTTTTGAATTTATGGACGTTTAGTGGAAACGGAGGGAAATCCAAATGAGTTTGAAATCGCGTGAGGTGGCGGTGGGCCCCACCCCACTTAAGTGAACCTTGCCACATGGCAAAGCCACCATTACATCATCATCTTCCTCCCTCCTTCTTCTCCAAACCCGCAGCCCTTAATCATTGTGCAAAAATGGCTTTGGAAATTTCAATTCACCATAACTACACCGTTTCTTCACCAAATCAAGTGATTCTTGTCTTGAAATTTGATGGAAAAAACCTTCTAAACACATTGGCACTAGTGGCAAGCCTTGAATCCAGCTATATTTTGTGAAAATCCCTCCTCAAGGCCGTGGCTCATAGTTGGAGATTTGTGTTCATGGAGCTTCTAAGTGCTCCAATGGTGGAGTATGTTTAGGAGGAGCCTTGTACCTTCCATTTGGGTGAGTGTTCTTGCATTTTAATTGATTGAATGTGATGATTTGAATTTTGAACCCTAGACCTTGCATGGTTGATATGTGATGTTAGAGAGCTCAACTGGAAAATGTGTATTAGATGATAATGCCTTAGAATGATGTATTAAAGCTAGAAATGCAATGAAAATTTTAAGTCAAAATTGATGATTTTTAACTTGGTCGATTTTAAGGTCATGACTTTGGACTTTTGAGTTTTGTGTTGAGGCTTTGTTTAGTGAATTGTGGTATGATTATATGATGATATAATGGATTGTGTGAGGGTTAGAGTGATTAAAATTGAGTGGAAATCCTTGGAATGCTCTAGGTCACAACTTGGCCTTTAAAGGAAAAATTAAGGAATTGATGCTGTTGGAAATTGTCGAGTGATGAATTATGTGTTAAAAGGTAATTAGATGGGTTGTGTGGTGGTTGACAAGTGGAAGAATCAAGGTGAAATAATAAGTTGTGCAATTGACATAAAAGAACCTTGAGGGAAATATTTAGCGAAACGATGCGTAAAAGTCGTAAAACGGAAAAAACGGTGATTGAACTAGCGTCTTAGCAACCTAAGTCTAGCCTAGGCCGCACGACCAACAAAAGCAAAGTGTTAAGCACTCCACTGCTCACTCTGCGGGCCTCTTGCCCGCTGCTCCAGCTCCACTGCTACCTCCTGAAATAAATGCCCCGAGACGGGGTGAGATATACGAATATATCTCAGTAACCCAGAGGTTCTGAAGAAAACTCCGCCCAATGGTTCACATCGATGCATATCAATAGTATAAAACAACCACTTTCAAAACGGGATAAAGCAAGGGATTTAGAGAAACTGGGAAATATCGGGATACAAAATACGACGATGCGGGATGGTAGCTACCAATACCACGCACGCCCTGGGCATATATAAGCCTACGGGTATCATCCAAGGTGTGTTCCAAGAACCACAACCATGATGCCCAAACCAACCATAACACCCGAGACATTCCTAGTGTGCTCCTATCCGGATCACACACCACGACCCTAGGTCAACTGGAACTCCCTCTCGGAGACCTATCCAGTGGAAGTCTGAAATTGCCCGAAGGCTAAAAACTGTCTACTGGCCAGAGACTCGGTACATAAGTACCCACTGTAATAATGCATGCATGCTCATGTTGTTCTACACTACTCATATACACTTCCTATCGTTGCCATCAACTGGCAAGGTGGAACAGAAAAGGAGAACAAGCCCCAGTACCAAAAGGTTACCTTAAATAGTTTTCTCACAAGCTCTGCAACAGCTTATCCCTCAACTTGGTACACAGCAGAATGCCTACATAGAGGACATTCCCAATCACTCATAATTCAAACAATACATGCTAATTTACAATTATACATGCATTGAACCAATTACTTACCTCAATCCACTTGGTCCAGGACGAAGGGCAACTCACTGATTCAAGGTTCGGGATTCAAGTCGACGTATGGCAACCTATACAATCACATACAGCCATCAGTACGCGTCAAATAACGTCAAAATGCAAAATTCACAAAATCCTCCCCTTCCTCCATGAAGGTTCGGCCAAATGAGTGTTAAATTGAGATTTATTTTTCTAAATTTTCTTTCTCATTTTATTATGCTTCCTTAGGTTGCTAAGAGGCTAGTTCAATCGCCGTTTTTTCCGTTTTACGACTTTTACGCATCGTTTTGCTAAATATTTCCCTCAAGGTTCTTTTATGTCAATTACACAACTTATTATTTCACCTTGATTCTTTCACTTGCCAACCACCACACAACCCATCTAATTACCTTTTAACACATAATTCATCACTCAACAATTTCCAACAACATCAATTCCCTAATTTTTCCTTTAAAGGCCAAGTTGTGACCTAGAGCATTCCAAGGATTTCCACTCAATTTTAATCACTCCAACCCTCACACAATCCATTATATCATCATATAATCATACCACAATTCACCAAACAAAGCCTCAACACAAAACTCAAAAGTCCAAAGTCATGACCTCAAAATCCACTAAGTTAAAAATCATCAATTTTCACTTAAAATTTTCATTGCATTTCTAGCTTTAATACATCATTCTAAAGCATTATAATCTAATACACATTTTCCAATTGAGCTCTCTAACATCACATATCAACCATGCAAGGTCTAGGGTTCAAAATTCAAATCATCACATTCAATCAATTAAAATGCAAGAACACTTACCCAAATGGAAGGTACAAGGCTCCTCCTAAACATAATCCACCATTGGAGCACTTAGAAGCTCCATGAACACAAATCTCCAACTATGAGCCGCTGCCTTGAGGAGGGATTTTCGCAAAATATAGCTGGATTCAAGGCTTGCCACTAGTGCCAATGTGTTTAGAAGGTGTTTTCCATCAAATTTCAAGACAAGAATCACTTGATTTGGTGGAGAAATGGTGGTTATGGTGAATTGAAATTTCCGAAGCCATTTCTGCACAATGATGAAGGGCTGCGGGTTTGGAGAAGAAGGAGGGAGGAAGATGATGATGTAATGGTGGCTTTGCCATGTGGCAAGGTTAACTTAAGTGGGGTGGGGCCCACCGCCACCTCACGCGATTTCAAACTCATTTGAATTTTCCTCCGTTTCCACTAAACGTCCATAAATTCAAAACCTATTTAGAAAACTCTAAATTTTAACATTAACCATTGTCCTTTAATTATCACTGACACGTCTGCCAAGTTGCATTGACACCCATTAATTACAATAGTGCCTTCATCGTACATTTATCTTATGTCATCCATGGCGATATTCTCAATTTCTTCCTTCTACTCATACTACATAATTATTTCATCTCACCTATGTTTACTCAACACTAACTCCTTATGGATTTCAATCCCATATTTCAATATCTCTCACATTACCAATTGACCAGCATTATAATTTCAAGTGGTCAAATCCCATAGGATTAATCATCAATTATTCTATTTATTTCTCTGCATGAACCATCTCAATTTGTTTAAGTGTACATCATCCACCAAGGACTTATAACTTCTAATCAGTCATAGAATATTCAAACTCATACCTAAGCATACATGTTCCCCATTTTCAATAATCCAACAGGTTCTAAATCTCTCACCTTGATGAAGTCTATTCACCAAGTCCACTTGTACACACTATACTACACACATACTTGGAAGTTTCACCAACACCATTTCCATACTATGGACTCATCTGAATCATATATCTTTATTATTCATAGTATTACAAGGTTCACCCATGGTAATACCGTACATATCATAGATTTGTTTACAACTTTCACTTATAATCCAACTTATAAATTTCATCTACAAGGTCAGACAAAACATTTAAGTCTGTTTCCCTTAAGTCCTATAATATTCATATTTTACTTACTGCCATCTCTTGTCCATGGAGCAGTCAATACTGCAGCCACAACATCAAGCTAAGGACTTACATTCGGTGCTTCAGGGTTGCCATGCAGGCTTCTTACGATGACTACGCATGTAATACAAAGGAATGGGCTGATCAGACCCACACTAAGGAATCACATATGCAGTAATCGATAAGAATCTACATACAACTATGCAACACATAACACAACTATACATTATCAGAGTTCCCTAACAAAACTGCTCTGATACCATAGAATGTAACAACCTGTTGTACACCAGTATTGTTAACATTAATATGATATTAAGCGCAGTTACAATCACAGCAATTCATTTATAAAAATGCGAATAAACTTTTTCCGATTATTACGCGAGCATTTAAAACAATAAAAAGCGTAATAATTAAAAGCTGTGACTATAACTGTTAACTCTTGCAGAATATTTATTTTAACTATTTTTACATTACACTTTACTCAATATAAGTTACTAAGGGGTTCCCATAAACCCACTTAGCCAATTACTAAACTGTACGTTTTTACCCTTTCGAACATGGTTCACTCATTAATTTTCTGCGAACACACCGCTCGCAACCAGACCTTCTTCTCAGATTATATTTTTGTCTTACTTAATTCCCTTTTTAACAAGCTATCACACGCTCAATTCGGAGCTCATTTGCTCCGGTTATCGCCGTTTGAAGTTGGATAAGCAAAACAGCCAACCAACCCCAAAATAGCTATTTTGGGGTTGGTTGGCTGTTTTGCTTATCCAACTTCAAACGGCGATAACCGGAGCAAATGAGCTCCGAATTGAGCGTGATAGCTTGTTAAAAAGGGAATTAAGTAAGACAAAAATATAATCTGAGAAGAAGGTCTGGTTGCGAGCGGTGTGTTCGCAGAAAATTAATGAGTGAACCATGTTCGAAAGGGTAAAAACGTACAGTTTAGTAATTGGCTAAGTGGGTTTATGGGAACCCCTTAGTAACTTATATTGAGTAAAGTGTAATGTAAAAATAGTTAAAATAAATATTCTGCAAGAGTTAACAGTTATAGTCACAGCTTTTAATTATTATGATTTTTATTGTTTTAAATGCTCGCGTAATAATCGGAAAAAGTTTATTCGTATTTTAATAAATGAATTGCTGTGATTGTAACTGCGCTTAATATCATATTAATGTTAACAATACCGGTGTACAACGGGCTGTTACAATTAGCGCCAACCATCAGGGGGAGGTCGTAGCATTGACGCTATGGGCGTGAATCTGACGCTATGGGCGCCAACCTCTCTCTGCCTCCTGGGGCATTTTGTCGCTGTGAGCGTGAGACTGACGCTATGAGCGTAGGAGTCTTGGAGATTTCAGCATCCATTTTCTTATAAAAGTCATAACCTGGGCTACGGTGCTTCAAATTGAGCGCAATTTGAACCCACGCGAAGCTAACAAAGAAATCTATAACATATTAAAGAATGAGAAGCAATTGAGAGGTATAAAATTGTTAGAGTAAATAAAAAGGAGAAGGCATTTAGTGTTAAACATGGATAGAATGAGTTTTTAGCTTTGTTGGTTTATGGGGACCACTTAACGACCTTCAAATGTAAAATGAGTTATATTGAGCTAATGTATTCATAATTTCGCTATAAGTTTTGAGTTATGATCACAATTATTTCAAAGGTACAAACGATATTAAAAAGAAAAAGTTTTCCCGTAATTACAAATAAACGTTGTGATTGTAACTGCGCTTAATATCATTTTTGATGATAACACACTGGTCCGGTAATGGGGTGTTACAACAACCCGAAGAAATCCTCCAGAGATACCTCAATCGGTTCAAGGACGCTGCATTGCAGGTGCCGGGTTTACAAGAAAATGTCCACGTACATCTCATTGTGGCTGGCTTGGATGGAGCATCAAGGCTAGTCAAGTTGGTGTATAAGGACCCAGTGAAAACTTTGGAAGAATTCAGAACCTGTTCAAAGAAATACCTCAAACTCGAGCAAATGGAGGTTGCAAATGCGCAATATGAAGAAGGTAAAAGAGTTAGCCCGAGAAGGAGAAGCCTGGCCCGAAAGGAAAGGAATGAGTTGATAATAAGAAAAAAGACTCAAGCGCCAGAATCCCGGATGGCCGAGATCGAGTTGGAAGATATGACAAATACATACCGTTGAATGCACCACGCTCTCAAATCTAGAGGGAAGTGGCAATGACACCGGAGATGAAGAAAGTAGAAAGACCCTGGCACATATTTGACAGAGGAGGTTCAGACAAGTCCAAGTACTGTGCCTTTCATGATGGACCGGGTCACACTACTAACCAATGCTAGGATCTCCGAGATGCTGTGGAGAAATTTGTTAGAGATGGAAGATTACGCCAGTATGTGATCAAGACGCAGGGCTCCAAAAATAACAAAAGGAAGTCGGGAAACAAAAAGATAAGCAAAAGTCCGGTTCCTGAAAAGATAAAAAAAAGGTTGAAAGGAACTAGAAAGATGATTCCAATCATGATGAGTTCCAAGAGGCGGAATTTGACTGCAATGTAATTAGTGGAGCCCTTGGAGGAGGAGGAGAAACTGTGAGTGCTAGACAAAAATATTTGAAGGAAGTTCTCTCCATTCGGGATTGTCCTGAATTCAAGGAAGATCTAAGCACACCAAACCCTCCTCTACTGTATTTCACAAAGGAAGACATGCATGGTGTTCTTCCAGGACACGTAGACAAGTTGGTCATTGCTGGAACATTGGTAAACTGCCAAGTTAAGAAGATCTTCGTCGACGCAGGAAGTAGTGCCGACATTATACTGTGGGATGCCTTAAAAAAGATGAACCTTGATGAGGAGGATCTCAAACCTTGCAAAATGACCTTGATAGCTTTTAATGGAGAGCATACACCTCCTAAAGGCTATATAGACCTCAGGTTGACCCTGGGGACTAAAGAAGCGTTCAAATCAGAACGAGTCAGATTCTTCATAGTGGCAGACTTCCCGTCAGAATATAATATAATTCTGGGAAGACCAACCATACACCAATGGGACATGCTGGTTTCTATAAAGCACCAAAAAATAAAAATGGTAAGCAGTAAGAATGAAATAATTACTATTTGTGGAGATCAAAAGGAATCCAGAGGATACTATTTTGACATCGTCAAAGAAAACGAAGGCGGACATTCGAGCCCTCCCCGAATTCATCCAGGGGATAAACTCGGCAAGAACATAATTCCTCACCATTCAAGGAAGTCTGTTAATGTGGTTGAACTCGACATGAGAAAAGAAACAATCCCGAGGCCTGAGCCCGATGGAGAGTTAGAAAACCTCGCATTAGGGGAAGAACCGGGTCAATTTACCCAAATTGGTAAGACCATCGATCCTCAAATCAAAGAAGAGTTAGTCGGGTTCCTTAAGAGCAACACAGATGTATTTGCCTGGAAGGCTGGAAGTCATCAGAAATCCCAAGCATAGATCCCGCCTTCTGTTGCCACTAGCTGGCAGTTTATCCAGGATCCAAGCCGGTCTCTCAAAAGAAAAGGAAGTTAGGACCAGAAAGGAAACAAGTCTTGGAGGAACACGTGAAGGAGTTGCTGGATGCTGGTTTCATTCGGGAAATATAGTACATAACGTGGCTTGCGAACATGGTGATGGTGAAGAAACCAAACAGGAAATGGAGAGTCTGTACTGATTACACTGACGTGAACAAGGTCTGCCCAAAAGACTCTTACCCCATTCCTAATATAGACCAGCTGCTAGATAATTCGGCTGGATTTCGACTGTTGTCTTTTATGGATGCCTACTCTGGTTACAACCAGATTCCAATGTACCCAGGGGACCAAAAGAAAACCGCCTTTATTGCTGAAAAGGCTAATTACTGTTATAATGTGATGTCGTTTGGGCTTAAAAATTCAGGGGCAACTCTTCAAAGAATGATGAATAAAGTATTTAAAGATCATCTAGGCAAAAATGTAGAAGTATATATTGATGATATGATTGTAAAGTCATTCAATATGACAAGTCATGTCCAAGATCTTGAGTAGAATTTTCAGAAGCTCAGGAAGTATCGCATCCGTCTAAACCCGGTAAAATGTGCGTTGTGAGTCCCAACTGGGAAATTCTTGGGCTTTATGCTAACCCATAGAGGGATTAAAGCTAACCCCGACAACTGCAAAGCAATGCTTGACATGAAGGTGCCCCAGAATAAAAAAGAGGTTCAGCAGCTAATAGGTAGAATAGCTGCACTAACCCGGTTTTTACCAAAATTTGCTGAAAATGCTCTCCCATTCTTTAAATTGCTAAAATAAGAAGCAGTGGAAGATTGGAATCCGGAATGTCAAGCCGCATTTGAGAAAGTCAAGAAATGTTTGGCAACCCCACCAGTACTCTCAAAGCCAGAACCAGGAGATACTCTGATCATGTACCTGGCTGTGGGGGAAGAGGCAATAAGTGCTGTCCTGGTCAAGGAAACTGATAAAGGCCAAGAGCCAATTTATTTCATCAGCAGAGCCTTGCAAGGTGCAGAGGTCAGATATCATAAGCTAGAAAAGGTGGCCTTTGCTTTGCTAATCGCGGCTAGAAGATTATGGCCATATTTCCAGGGACATCAAATAATAGTTCGGACTAATCAACCTATACGGCAGGTGTTACACAAGCCAGACCTGGCAGGAAGAATGACTAACTGGGAAATTGAGCTCAGTGAATATGACATAGCATATGAAAGTCGAAAGGCCATCAAGTCACAAGCTCTGGCCGACTTTATAGTGGAGCAAACACTAGTGAACCCGGAACATAAAGAATCTGGGGATGCATGGAAGGTCTACGTAGATGGATCTTCCAACGATAAAGGAAGTGGAGCTGGAATCATACTCGAAAGCCCAGAAGGAGTGACAATAAAACACTCCTTGAACTTGGGATTCCTAACTTGGAACAATCAAGTAGAGTATGAAGCTTTGATAGCTGGATTAATGCAGGCTAAAGAACATGGAGCTAAGAAGGTAAAAATCTTCAGTGACTCATAATTGGTAACTTCGCAGATAGAAGGAAAGTATCAGGCCAAAGGTCCGCTACTGATGAAATACCTGAGCAAGGTTCAAAAGATGATGGCCGACTTCGATGAAGTGCAAGTTACTCATATTCCTCGAGGGGAAAATTGCCGAGCTGATATCTTGTCTAAATTGGCAAGTACCAAAAATCCAGGTAATCACAGAATTGTGGTACAACAGAGTATAAGTATGCCGAGTTGGATGATGATCATGACCTCGGCAAATGACTGGAGACAACCCACAATGGCATACCTTGAGAAAGGAACATTGTCGGAGGATCAACTGGAATCCAAGAAGCTGGTCCGAGATGCGACACAATACACAATTGTGAACGATCAGCTGTTTAGAAAGGGGTTGCACATTCCCATGCTGAAATGTTTGAACTCGGAAGAAGCAGAATATGTTCTAGCCGAGATACATGAAGGAATAAATGGACATCACATGGGAGGCAAAGCTTTGACTAGAAAGGCCCTTCAAGCCGGTTATTACTGGCCGACTATGGAGGCAGATTCTAATGAACATGTCAAGAGATGTGACAGTTACCAGAAGAACGCCAAGCAGATTCTTTGACCACCTGAAGAACTGAAATATATCTTGGCTCCATAGCCCTTTTTTCAAATGGGGAATGGATTTGCTGGGACCTTTCAAAGCTGCTGAAGGATAATTAAAGTGGTTGATTGTAGCTGTGGATTACTTCACAAAATGGATAGAAGCAGAACCGGTTACCACCATCACTTCGACTAGAGTACAAAGGTTCTTTGAACAGAATATTGTCTCCAGGTTTGGAATACCGGCCGAGGTGGTAGCTGATAATGGAACGCAGTTTGTGATAAAAGGTTCCAACAATTGATGAAAGACTTACAAGTCAAACATCGCTTCACATCTGTGGAGCACCCACAGTCGAATGGACAAGCTGAAGCAGCGAAAAAATTAATTGTGGAAGGTCTCAAAAAATAGATGTTTGATGCCGAAGAAAGCTAGGTTCAGCAGCTATACTTTGTCCTTTGAGGATACAGAACGAGTACCCAAACCGCATCAGGGGAAACCCTTTTTCGACTGACATATGGCTGCGAAGCCATGATCCCGGTAGAAATTGGAGAACCTTCGTGGAGGAGGATGAATAGTATCGAGCAAGGCGAGCAGCAGAACAACAAGCTACTCACTGCCGAGTTAGACCTTGCTGACGAAGCTCGGATTACAGCTCACTGCCGGGACATGATGGCTAAGCAGCAAATGGCAGCCAGGTATAACAAAAAAGTGAGGCCAAGAATCTTTAAGAAAAGTGATTTGATACTCAGGAGAGCGGATATTGTAAATAAAAATGCCAGAGATGGAAAGTTAGCTGCAAACTGGAAAGGACCATACCGAATTAAAGAAAAGCTTGGAAAAAGAGCCTGTATCCTAGAAACAGTGGAAGGCAAAGAAATTAAGAGGACCTAAAATGTGGATAAGCTGAAGATATACTACAGCTAAATCTGGAATCCGCCTTCTAAATATTTCAATATTTCAATTTCTTCAAAGTTTGTTAGATGAAGTTTTTTCCTCTATTAGGGATTTGACTAAAGCCGAATATGCCGGCAAATTCATGTAGCAAATAATTTGATATCAATAAATGAGGAATTTTTCTTTTTAAAGATTTGTCCTTGTCTATTTTCGATGCATCAATATGAAATCCGAGGTACAAGCACAATTTATCATAATGACTCTGATCAAGTCAAAATGCTCCTTATTTTGGTCTAACAACCAAAAGGGATAGGTGACAGTGTTGTCTTTACCTTAGATAAAGTTGAATTACAAAATTCAAATTATAGCAAATGGTTAAGTCAGAAAAAGACTAGATCCATTGTTAATACAGGCTTACCAAAACGGTTAAGTCAAAATAAACATGCGTATGGAAAATGACAGAAAGCAAAAACCGTACAATGCTTTGACCTCAGCCAGGTCAAGAATATAAAACTCGTAAAATGCACGGGTTTAATAAATTTATCCAAGTTGAAAAAATTGCCAATAAATGTTGGATAAAACTCAGATAAAACTTAACACAGAACTCGATAAAGCACGAGTTAAAAAAGTAAAATCTACCCGAGTTGAAATCCAACCAAGATGAAACCAACTCTGATAAGGTTTGAAATACATGAAAATTGCCTAAGTTATGAACTTAGATGATAAAGGCACAAGCCCACTTGTCATAAAACAATGTCATGCTAAATCTTTAGAAGTGTTCAATGAATGCTCAAGGAAAGTACGGCAAACTATGAAAACCAGATACCTAGATAATGCGTCTACGGGAAAATTCAGAAAAATAAGAAAGGCAAGACATCAAATCATAAGGCGGAATATGAGAAGATAAGAAAAGCTCAACGAGCAAATACAAACCGGAGTAAAACCGACAATATTCATTACAAATCAAAAAGGGGCTTCAAAACCCCAGATAGAACTGGAAATTACAAAGGTAACCGGTATCCCGGACCTTCTTCATTGAGTTTTGCCAGCAGGAGGCTCTTCAGACGTCGTGATCTCCTTTGCAGATTGGTTGGCTGCCTCTTCACCATCCTCAACGGCATGATCTTCTCTCTCATATTGAGTAACCGAATCACCAGTGGGAGAGGCAACAAGAGGTGGAATGATTTGACCGTTGCTGACATATGCACGAGCATTTAAGCCAATTATATTCAAAGGCACATTCGGATTAAGTACCTAGAGTTGATTAAGGGCATTATAGAAGGAGCCGGTGATCGACTTCTCAAGTTCACCCCGGTAAAGTTGTGCATTACCCTCAGCTTCCTTCACCCTCTCCTCTATTCTTTCATACATAATCCGAAAATCCTTCATCCTGACGGCTTCAGCAGCTTGCTCGTCTCGAAACTTTCTGAAATCTGCTTTGACCTTTACCAGCGTGGCAACAGTTTGGTTATACTTCTCCTTCAGAGAGGACAAATCATTCTTCACCTTCAGAAGCTTGATATACGTCTTGCCCTTCTCCTCCCGGGATGCAGAAGCCTCATTCAAAGATAGAAGATACTTCTGCTTAAGAGTCAGCAAAGGCCTCGCTAACTCGGCCATCTTCATACAACAAAGTTCTAACTCCTCTACCTCCCTAATCTGAGCAGCGGTAAGAGCGGAGGAGTTGTAGAAGGGCTCAGGAGCACATATCGCATCTCAGAGAGTGCTGTTCATTTCGCTCTACCACACTACGTGCTTCACAAACTTGGGTGCAGGAGGAGGAGGAGGAGCTTTCATGGCTTGCTGAGTAGAAGCAGAAGCACGGGCGCATCAGCAGTGCCCACCTTGTCCTTGGTGCTTCCCGCAGTAGCAGTTCCTTTGACAGCCGAAGTGCCCTTGGGTTTGTCGAGGTCATCTTTCGAAAGCTCAGAAGCTTTCCTTTTCTTGGGCAACCTAGCAGAGGTAGCCTTAGATTGATTCAAAACTAACAACCAGCTTGGCGGCTCATTTTGTTGGTTCTCCATACTGGGTACTATAAAAAAGAAACAATAACATATATTCATCAAATGCAAAATAATGAATATGTGTTGGGGCAAGATGATCCATACTCAGTTCAACATCAAGATCCTCCTGGGACTTGAAAAGAAGGGATGCGACACTAGCATGCTTATCCGATTGGAGATATGTACCAATAGCATGGTGCTGTCAACATCAGAAGGGCTCAATTGAGACTCTTTGAAGCGGTAGCTCGAAGGAGGAAGTTGGTAATGGTCAAATGACCAGTGTAAGGGAAATTTTCCCTCTACATCCTCGGTATTACAATTATCAGCAAACCATACGCTCTTGTCGGCATGTGCAGAAACTTTAAAGAACTAGTCTTTAAAGTTCTTTAAAGAATCAGTGTAAACCCAGAAAAGTTTGCGACCAGGGATACCTCGAATGGTAATCCAACCTTTTCGTTCCGCAGGTTCACGACCGATTCAAGGAGTAAGCACTTGAAAGAAGAAAAAGAAAACATAGACAGAAGCTGGAAAAGTAAGATATGCGCAAAAACGCTTAAAACCCTTGATAAAACCCCAACCATTGGGGTGAAGTTGAGTAGGGGCTATCTGAAGGTGATTTAGAAGATCAATTTGAAACTCAGTTAAAGGAAACCAGATGCCAAGTTGAGTTATGACATCTCGGTAAAAGAAAAAGAAAGGGGGCTCTCCTAAACTCCCACTAGAACAAACTGGTTCGTCCTCCTGTGGGGGGACTATGTCATAATCCTCTAACTTCCCAACAAGAAGACCCACCACGTCATCTGGACCCATCTCGGAAGTAGTGTTTAAAACCTCATAAGTGACCCAGGGAAACTGGGATATTAAAGAGGTGGATGGACGTGGGGGGTATGATTCAGTAGAACTCGACTCTTCTACTACCTCTGGAGGAGGAGATGCCATAAAACCTAAAACAAAGAAAAGAACTCGATCAGAAGAAGAGAAGGGGGCATACCTGAATCAAAAATCCTATCAGAAGAATCAGTAGAAGATGACGAAGTCAGAAATTCGAAGATCATAATGGGATCATCTGCTCCACCAGATGCGGAAGTAGATTCCAGTATATCTACATGTCGGCAACTAGCCAAAGTAGACTCGGCCAATGAGTCACATCCTTGCTCGATGAGCTTGAAACTCAAGTAGACATAAGAATAACAAGGAACACTCCTAGAGAGAGGGGAAGAATGAGGAGAATTCCGGGTGGTAGACGAAGAACCAGGTTGGGGAAGTTGAGTGGAAGAATGTCTATTTAAAATAAGACGACCCCTACCCCGGTGGGAAGAACCTCTACCTCGGGAAGGCCCTAACTCCCTACTAGACAACCCAGGCCTCCCCCGAGATCTACCACCTTGGCAACCTCGAAGCATGGCTTCACGTTCTTCCTCTTCGGTCCTTGGAATACCCCAAAGCCAGAAACGAGCACCAGGGGAAATCTTTTTCAAAAATTCAGAATCTTCCTCCTTCTCCCCCTTACGAAACAAAGCTGAAGAAGGAGGGTTTTCCCCCCTCATTACGTTAAAAAACTAAATGACGCTAACATTTCAAATGGCAAAGGGGGGGACGAGGAAGATAAGGTGATAAACACCAAAATGATAGAAGGGAAGCAATACACAACCCTTGAAAGTGCAGACTGTGGGTGTAATGAGGAAACAAAAGAAAATCAACGAAATGGCGTATACATGGCAAACAATACATATTGAAAAAGCACGCTCGGGGGTAGATGACCAAACGCAGGCATCTCAAAACAGAAGCAATAAAAAATAGAGGATGAGCGAAATACCTGTTGAGAAAGATGAACTAGAAAGAAGATGGAGAAATGCATTTGAGATGCTGAGAGTCAAAGAAATGCAATCGCTGCACAACGCTCAGAAGGAAAACAAAAGAACGTAATATGAGATGCAGGCTTATATAGGCGTGAGTAATGACCACTGGAGTTGCGAATGGCAAAGGTCAGGGCTACTAGGGTCATTACCCTTGTAAGTGGTAAGTGGTAACCGTAGCAATCATGTGAAATAACCGCAGTAGTCGTGGCCAGTAACCATAGTAATCATAGGTGGTAACCGCAGCACCTACGAATGGCAAAGGCCAGGGACACCAGCATCTTTGTACTTGAAAAAAGGCAATGATTAGATAACTGAAACGATGCTGCTAATAAATATGCACGAAACGCGAAAGCACGCGGCCAGTAGCACATGGCAGAAGGGAATTAATACCACTCATAAACTAACAAACAAGACAATATATACATATACAATGCTCAACTGAGTTGAACGCCCGATGCCTGGGGGCAACCCGCCAGTTGGATCCCAACGACTCAAGCACATCCGTTTCCCGGTTGCCCATGTAAAAGTATCTTGCCGGGTTCATGTAAAAACCCATCATCCATGTAACCAGAAGGAAAAATCAAGACGAGTACAAGATGTGATGCTTGGGGGGAACTCGTCAGTTGGATCCCAATGATTCAAGCACATCCCAAACTCGGAATGGATATAAGGGTTGATGCTTGAGGGGCAGTTCGTCGGTTGGACCCCGGCTGCTCAAGCTCATCCTTAATCCAGGGAAAATGGATATAAGAAGTATCTCGTCGGGTTGATGCTCAGCCCGTCGACATAAAGGGCAAGAGACACCCCGATGAAAGAAACTCCAGAATATGAGAAGCATGCAAAAAGTTTGCTATAACTCAAATAACTCAGCATAACAAAAAAAAACCTGAAGAGACGCACAAACAAATTCACCCCAGCAACCCGGATACCCAGGTAGCCTGGCTGAGGGGCAACTGTTATGGACCCATATAAGAGGCCCATTAAGTGATAAGCCCAATAAGGGGCAATCCAAGATCTGAACCAGTGATGATTACAGATAGATATCTATCAAGGATAGCAATCCTAATACGACAGCATAGCAAGCAGGCCTGGGCCCTTATTAGAGGCACCAAAAGCCCATCCACACTACCCACAGGTAACCTCTATAAATATAAGGTAAACCCTAAAGGTACGTTACACTCTCTCTCTCTAACTGTTATGTTGTCACTGTGCGCACACACACTCCATTGGCTAACGCCATTATAGTATTCTGTGCACAGTGATCTGCTTGACTCAAGGGTTTCTCTTTCATAGATATTTTGGAGAGAGCACTAGATTCAAGAGAAACATACCAGCCTATTGGGCTGGACATTTCTGTCCCAAGGACATAACACAACCAAAATTGAGGTGTCATTGGGTAGAGACATCGTGGAATTGGAAGAAGGGGAAGAAGAGACCAAAAAATAAGAAGAGTAGGCAACATGGTGCATAGAACCTCTTGGAACTATTGGATTTATGCAGAAGCAATTTAACACCTAGTACATTGGTATGTTTACCGAATCATCCTCGTTTCACAATTACCTCTTTGTGCCCAAATTTCGTGCAAAATCTTCCCATGTATGATTCCATTTCACGAACTGCTCACCTCAGCGCCGCAACACGAACAACCTCCTTCAAGTTGGAAAGTGGCAGATCTTCCAGACTACGTCTCAAAGGAAAATGGAAAGTGTGTAGGCACTCACTTACTTTAAGGGAGATGACCTTACGTCAGTCTCCGCAACTACCAAGTGAAGACTAGAGAGACTGATGACTATAAGTGTAGAATATGTATGGGTTCTAAAAAACCCTAGGCCCAAGCTGAATGGCCTTTAGGTTTTTTGGGCTCTTCTTACACACTAGGCCTTATTCGACTTTAGTGAAAGAACAAAACTCAACAATCTCCCACTTGCCCAAAGCCCAAGTTCATGTATCCCACTAGTCGCCATCAACTAAAATTGTCCCATCCGTTATCGAAGGCTAGCGTGGGGATCTACCATCTGTTATTAATCAAGGCTCTTGATAATCAATGATTGATTATCTAATTCGATGCTACTCCACTAAAAGCCCGAATTTGAACTCCAAGATTAATAATACTTATAACACGAATATGCATCGCCCCTTTGTAAAATGTCTATAATTGATTGACAAGCTTTCTATAACTCAATCAATTATTTATTCTCTTGAATATGATAGTTTCTCTAATGGATTAAATGCACTGGCTAGTGCCTTCAATATCCAAGTACCGAAACATATCAATGGGACATATCCTACAGATTTCATGTTGTTTATCTCATAAATACCAATAATCAAATAGTTTCACTCCCAAAATACCGAGTTATTGGCCATCAATATATTGAACCTCACCCGTTGATAAATCAAAGAATGTAAACTATTTGATTACCTATTTATAATAAACTCAGGATTGAGAGCAGTCACATAACTATAGTTAACTAGAGATTTGATACCTTATGACAAAAAAATAACCTTAATCAAATCTCTCCTTGATACTTTCAATGTGAATGTTAATTCACACCAATATTTTACAATGATTCGGACAAAACCATTTCATAAAATATTGTAACCTAAATAAAGTGCCCAACTTTATTTAACAACTATGAATCTATTCATCAATTGTGAGAACCTATGATCATGTCCTCCATGAACGTATCCATATGATCATATACTCCACAATTGATCCGAACCTTAATGTTTGTATGTAGTGTGCAAAATAAATAAATAATACCTCATATGTAAAATTCAGAAAATTATTACATTGTTTTATTGTCTTACTCCAAGAGAACAATGAACCCAATATCTCCCACTTACTTAATGCGAGTCTGAGATCCTCCTGAGACCCAAAAAAGTAACATGCCTCTTGAAACAAGTTCAGACAAACTCTTAGTAACTGATTCTGCAAGATCCACCTCTAAGTCCAGAATTGTACCGTCTCACTACTCCCACGGAGTGACAAATGTCTAGTTTAACACTCAACATTGTATGCATGAGACTACCTATTGCCCATGCATATGGTTAATCCTTTGTTAGAATTCTCATGTTGAATTTTGGCAAAAGTTTTGTTAATGTAAGTAGCCTAAGGCGATGCCAATAACTTATTCTTCTGGTCTCATAAGAGTTTTATACCAAGAATATATAATTTCTTCCCTAGGACTTTAATATCAAAATGTTTACTCAGCCAACTCTTTGTGCTTGATATTACCTTCACATTATTTTCAATAAAGAACATATCATCTACATAAAGTACAAGAAAAACTACTACCTCACTTTTTGGATCGTATATATAACACCTCATAGATTTAAAACACTTAATTGTAATTAAAATAAGGGTTAAGGGTAGTATTAGTGGAAATCCTGAGTTCTTGGTCAAAATATGTATAAAAGGTAAAACGGTAATTTGACAAATACGTAACCCTAAATAGTAAAATATTAGCATAAAGTCTCAAATGGAAAAACTAACCCTGAAAATGGATTCATAATGAAAAATTGAGTGGTAAGACAAGTTACTGGAAATTTGATGAATAGTGCTTTTACCGGGTAAAAATACAGCTTTGCAGTTGCACCGAAAAATGTGCCAAGTGAAATTTGAGCTCTAGGTTTGAATATAAGTTGGAAAAGATACATAGGATTAAGAATTATGATTATTGATGAAATTTGACGAAAATTAGGATTTTTGAGGAAACGTGCCAACGGTGCACATATCAGGCTAAAACAATGATTTCGCCAAATGACCGAAAAACTCCGGATTCATCTGTTAAGCGTAATTAAAGGACTTTGGTAAATGTTTAATTTTTGATGATATGGATGATTCATGAATTAAGTGGAGATTAGTGTGCTGAATGACTAGTTTAAGAGAGGGTAAATTGATAGATTTACATGTGAGACTCACCCCCACTTAAGTGAATATTTGAGCACATGTGAAATCAGATTTTCACTAATCTTCCTCCCCCATTCTCTCTCCAAAACCGAGCTCCCCTCTTCCTCCATGGATATTTAACTTGAAAACTTCAAACATCAATATCTTGAGTTATACTTAATTAAATCAAACGATTCCAAAGCCAAACTTGTGTAAAATCTTGAGAGGAACACATTGATACCCTTAGTTTCGCATGGGGATCATTGTGGAGAGAGATCATTGGCAAAAAAGGTGACAGTTTTGAAGATTTTTGGGGTCATTGATGGTGGTTTGAGTTCCATTGGTGCTTGATATCACTCCTTGGAGGCTTGTGAGTCCATTTGGGGTAAGTATTACCAATCCCATTGAGTTTTGTTGAGGATTTGAAAATGGGTATGAAATTTGAATATATATTGGTGAGTTTGGGTAGTTGGAGACCTCAAATCGAATTTGTGCATTAGACAAATATTGCTTAGAATGATGAATTAGTGGATTTTGGATGTTGATCATGAGATTTTGTGAAATTGGATTGTTGTGTGATTGAGAAATTGAGTTGTGGATTAGTTGTAGTAGTTAATTATATGGTGTACGGTGTGTTTGAAGTGTGAAAATCAATTGAAAATCTCTTGCTACCCTTGAATGTGCATTTCGGCCAACTAGGGAAAAATAGGAAAGGATGATGCAAAAATTATATAATTGGACTTGTGATGTTTTGAATCAATTATAAATGGATTGTATGAGTGTGCGATGCTTGTTATTTGAGAGAAAATTCTCTTGCCTTAGGAGGAGCATGGATTCGGCCATATAGTGGTATGAAAATGTGCAATGGAATGTTTGGATTGAGGAATTGAGTTAGTAGGTATTTGAATGAACTAGTGTAGGTCTAAATGAGTGCCTTGAACCTTGAGAATGCAAGAAAAATCCCTAGCCACTTAGGTGACAACCATTCGGCCATATTGGGAATTCTTGGAGAAAATTATGTGAAGTGTGAATTGATACAATTGTGGGATAGTTATGGTAATGTGATTGGCCAGGGAAACCATTGGGGTGGATGTATAAAATTATCAACATGATTAAGGTATTTTGGCCACAATAGCCAAAGCATAAACATTGGTGGGCAGTAATGCATTGTCTTAAAATATTAACTTGTGTAACAAGTGGATTGATGATCATGTGTTGTGATCATTGTAGGTGGCCTCTCACGGACGAGATCCTAGAAGATTAAAGCTTGGAGCTTGTGCATTGCCTTTGGTTCTTGACCAAAAGGATATTAACATTTATTTGTTGAAGAAAGTTACGGGATAACTTGTGATTGAAGCAACCTAGCTTAGGAGCTTCAAAAAGGTGGTTGTAGCGATGCTGGAGCACTAGGAAAGAGGCCCATGGGTTGAGCATATAGAGTGCATGGAGTTAGATTGTTATTTTGCATTTTGGGCCATATTTGGCATAGCTGGACTTAGAGCATGAACATTGTTTATTGCATGTGTGACATGTAACATGCCTTTTTGTTCATGCTACATTTTGGCTAAGTCTAGTGTTATATAATTATTGTTGTATCTTGAGGCATTTTATTTGTAGTAACTATATTTGGAAGTTGGAGAATTGTAATTTAATGATTTATGGACTTTGTGTAATTAATGAAGCATGTATGTGACGGAAGGGAAATAAGCATATTTTAGGTTATGATTTTATATGTCAATCGTTAAGAATGCATGAAATGAAATTATGTGATTGTAATGAGTTTTAAGTTTTAATGAAGTTAAGCAATGGATTGTAAAGTAATGATGATGATGTAAATCATTATGGATTGTAAGAGCACCAATGCATGGTTGGTCCTTGTGTGCCACCCTTGTCAAATAGGTATAACTTGAGGTTTAAAACACACTTTGGTTAAAGTGGGATATGTTGAATAAACAAATGAAATGCTGTCAAAATCTATAATAAATAAGCAGTTTTTAGGCTAACTTTGAGAGAGCATATATCCCTCCACAAAGGCCCAATAGGGATGTTCTATACATCATTTTGAAGCTTGAGATGTCAGCTATGTTATGTCAAAATTTGATACCATTTGGAGCTGTGTAGCATCATGTAGGTTCAACTGAGTGAGGACTGCACAAAGAGGTCTTGTGCAGGGTTGTTCAGGTCTGTGACTTCCATAAATTTTTTCTCCCTCAATTCTTACTCAAATTAGGCTCATGGTACATAAAATTAAATCTCAATGTGTCTAGTTTTCTGTATAAAAATTTGAGAGCAATTGTGATATGATCCCCAATAGGAATGGAGGAATGGAATTCTAACCCCAAATTCATCCACCAACCCGACCTGTTAAGAACAGAGCGTATCTCACGCTACAGACCTTGGATTTGGGTGATTCCAAAACGAGGTGAAAGATGGCTTCCTAAATCACGATTTTGGCACAAGAATCACCGGAGAAGGATAAGGAATTCGAGAGATATGAATCCAAGATAATATAGAACGAAATTGGAGTTTAAGGATTATAGGTAGGCGCCACAATTCGAAAGAATTGATAAGCCCAAGAACGCCACAAGGATTGATGCCCTTGATAAGTTCAGAGATTCTCAAAAGAACCCAAGAGAACTAGTCTCACCAAAATAGGTTAACTTGATATTTCAAATCTGTCTTCAAAAGCCATGGTGTTCCCTTATATAGTGGGCAACAACCATATTGAGTTTAACCTAAAAGTACTTACACATAAAAGAAGATAGACAACCCAATAATCCAGCCCAATAAGCCTTATTACAAAAAGTTTAACTAAATATAAGAAAATAAAAAATTAAGTGCAGAATTTGGGCCAAGTAAAATAAAGCCTTCATGCATATCCATTGAGGCTTATTCTTCAAGGTCTTCAATTTTAATTAAGTGTATCATTTTGGGCTCTTCTTCCTTTAGACTTGGGCTTGTCTCAAGTAAAGTGGTCACCAAGAGATTTAGAGCCTCTTTAGCCTTTTTAGCTTTTGCTCTTGTCATTGGGCCTCCAAGACCTTGTATGTCCTCCAAGTTTATTGTCTTGGTCATGCCACCTCCTATGTCCTCATCATTCCCTCCTTCTTTAGAAGAATTTGTCCTCAAATTGTAATCCTCGTCTCCCCATAATGTCCTCCAAAAATGGCTTAAGAATTTAGTATCACGATCAGAGACAATGCTTCTTGGAAGTCCATGGAGTCTTACCACTTCCTTGAAGAACAAATCAGCAATATGGATTGCATCATCAACTTTTTTGCACGGAATAAAATGTGCCATCTTAGAAAACTTGTCCACCACAACAAAAATAGAATCTTTACCATTTTTAGACCGAGGTAGTCCTAACACAAAATCCATAGAAATATCAATCCAAGGGCAATCTGGAATAGGTAAAGGAGTATACAACCCATGAGGCAATAATTTAGACTTAGATTACTTACATACAATGCATCTTTCACACAATTTATGTACATCACGCTTCATGTGTGGCCAATAAAAATGTTCATGCAGCATGTCTAGAGTCTTTTGGATTCCAAAATGTCCCATTAATCCCCCCGCATGTGCCTCTTTCACAAGTAATTCCCTAATAGAACCTTTAGGAACACACAATCTCTTTTCTTTAAATAAGTAATCATTATGCCTAAAGAATCCATTTTGAGCAGCATCCACACAAGTTTCATAGATTTGTGCAAAGTCTGGATCATGCTCCTACAATGCCTTAATATGATCAAAACCAATAAACTTAGTTTCAAGAGTAGAGAACAAAGCATACCTTCTTGAAAGTGCATCTGCAACTACATTAGACTTACCTTTCTTGTGCTTGATCAGATAGGGAAACTGCTCCAAGAACTCTACCCATTTGGCATGCCTTTTGTTAAGCTTGCCTTGTCCTTTTAAGTACTTTAAGGACTCATGGTCACTGTTGATGACAAACTCTTTGGGCAAGAGATAGTGTTGCCATGTTTGCAAAGCCCTTACCAATGCATACAATTCCTTATCATATGTGGAATAATTAAGAGCAGCCCCATTCAGTTTTTCACTCAAATAGGCAATGGGATGCCCCTCTTGCATCAAAACAGCCCCTATCCCCACAATTTGATGGTATCCACTTTTTAAATCAATTTTAGAGAAGAAACAAGCACCATGCAATTCATCCAATAAATCATCCAATCTAGGAATAGGATGTCTATACTTTACCGTGATGTTATTGATGGCTCTACAGTCAGTGCACATTCTCCAGGTTCCATCTTTCTTAGGCACTAAAAGGACTGGGACTGCACATGGACTTAAGCTTTCTTGCACCCATCCTCTTTTCATCAAGTCTTCAACTTGTCTCTGAATCTCCTTGGTCTCTTGGGGGTTACTCCTATAGGCTGGCCTATTAGGCAATACAGCTCCCGGCACGAGATCAATTTGATGTTCAATGCCTCTTAGAGGAGGCAGTCCATGAGGCACCTCTTTGGGAAAGACATCTTCAAATTCCTGCAACAAAGAAGAAACCTCATTTGGAAGAGAATTAGTAGGACTGGCATCTTTGATATTATTACACTCTTTACTCAAAAGTAAGAGCATTGGCTTTTTCAATTGTATAGCCTTTTTCACCTCTTTTTCTTTTATAAACAAATTTTGTGTTTTTCTCTCTTTTTCTTGCTCTCTTCCACTCTCTTTCCCCTTTTTCTCTCCACTTTCTTTTCTCTCTTGCTTTCTTTTATCTCTCATTTTCAAATGATCCTCACTAACTTTTCTTGGAGTCAAAGGTGCAAGAATAGTCTTGCGTTCTTCATGCACAAAAGAGAATTTGTTGGTGTAACCATCATGCATAACTTTCTTATCATATTGCCAAGGTCTCCCAAGAAGCAAATGACAAGCCTCCATTGGTACCACATCACATAAAACTGTATCATCATACTTTCCTATGGAGAAGTTCACCTCCACTTGTTTGCTTACGGTCACTTCACCATCCTCACTAAGCCATTGAAGCTTATATGGCAGCGGGTGAGGTTTGGTTTCCATGCCCAATTTAGACACCATTCTAGCACTTGCAACATTGGGACAACTCCCTCCATCAATAATTAAAGAACATACCTTTCCTTGGATAAGGCATCTAGTATGAAAAATGTTCTCTCTTTGACTATCATCCATGTCTTTTACTTGGCTACCCAACATCCTTCTTACCATAAACAAATCTCCTTCCGGTATAATTTCCTCGTCATACTCATCTTCATCATCATGTGAGGCAGAATCCGAAGAAGACTCACTAGTAATCTCTCCATCCTCTTTAAGTAACATAGTCTTCTTAGTTGGACATTCTGAAGCTATGTGACCTCTTCCCAAACACTTGAAACATTTTATTTCACTATTCCTTGTCTTCTTAGGGGTCTCATTGGACTTAATTTGAGTCCTTTGAGGTGCAGCAGTGGGGTTGCTTGATGAAGTACCTCCCTCCTTCTTATTTCTGTCCTTCCAACTTGAAGAATTAAAATTAGAAGAGTTTTTCCTCATGACACCCTTTCTCTTGAGTTGTTGTTCTACCTTACTAGTTTGATGCACTAAATCCTCCAACTCCACATAATTTTGCAACTCCACAACATCCCTTATGTCACTATTCAGTCCATGCAAGAAACGTGCCATAGTAGCCTCCCGTTCTTCACTAACATTTGCTCTAATCAAGGAAACCTCCATCTCTTTATAATACTCATCTACACTCTTGTTACCTTGTGTAAGCCGTTGAAGTTTATTGTGAAGGTCTCTATGATAATGGGAAGGAACAAATCTTCTTCTCATTAGCCTTTTCATCTCCATCCAACTATCCACCAATGGTTCTTCATATCTTACCCTCTCCTTTTGCAATTGGTCCCACCAAATAAGAGCATAATCACTAAACTCCATGGCTGCCACCTTCATTTTCTTTTCTTCAGTATAGTTGTGACATGAAAATAAATGCTCAATCTTCATTTCCCACTCCAAATAGGCCTCCGGATCACTTTTTCCTTTAAAAGATGGTATATTAAGCTTCACCCCCTTAATTATATCCTCTCTAGCAACATCCTCATTATCT